>NW_022261982.1:1348692-1383725 GCF_002021735.2 Oncorhynchus kisutch | reverse complement strand
TGTTCTATTGTTTATGAATCATTTATTGGTGATTTTCATAGGTATAAAGTGATTTGATTGGTCGATAGTAGGATTAACTCACAACGGAGCCTGCTGGACCAACTCCCCCAGGGAATCCTGGAAACCAGACCCACCCTGAAAATGAGATGAATTCTTATCAGAAAATATCAACATACTGTACTACATATTCAGTGAATTCCCTGGAAAAGCATTCCTACTCTGAGTAGCCATGATCAGGTCTATTTCTACAGTAAATAGCATGGGGAAGTGTTTCTATGAATGCCCCAGCCTTTATACGTCACCCTCAGTACAACTCACTCACCGCGGCCCCTTGTGTTCCTCTGGCCCCCTTTAGTCCAGTCACACCATCAGGACCCTGGGAACCAAGTTTACCAGCTGTTCCCTGGAGTCCCTGTGCTCCAGCCTCACCCTTCTGACCCCTCTCTCCTGGTTCACCTTTGACCCCGGGTTGCCCATCGGGACCCTGCGAAGAGTCAGACACAATGACCATGATTACTGGGCAGATTCATCGCCATGCAAAATGACTTCCAAGTCTCACCATGGGTATAGTTACTATGTGGTTATATGGAAATGGTTATTAACTTTCACCATTACTGAATTTTTTATTCAACATTATACAGGAGGATGTTTGCAGCGCAATCTGTTCATACAGACAACAAGCCAAGGTTGACAAATTAACAGAACATTAAGGGACACAATACAACAGGGAGGCGCCTGTCATAGCTGACACTATTGGGAATGACAGACCCCAAATTGTTTGAAAGCCACTCACAGGAGACCAGGGAATCCTACTGCACCGGTTGGACCAGGCTCCCCAGAAGCTCCCTATAACAGATGTTGGTCAGAGGTATATGAGAACTATTAACAGTATATTGCAATTGTCTTTTTTTACTATGGGACAATTGTACACAAGACACTTACAGTATTTCACGTGTGTCAATAATTTGACAAAATGAATCGCAGTACTTACGGCCACTGCTCTCGCTCCTCGACGTCCAGGGGGCCCTTTAGGCCGGCCTCTCCCTAAAACAAACAAATATAATATATTGTCTGGGGTATCTGTGGTAGGCGGGGTCCTTAATATGGAGAGGTGTTCTCTGCTACAGTGTATGTTCATCTAGTCTGTCTGTCTAAGTGCTGTTGGTGACTGTATGCTGGATGCTCCTTTAGGGTCTAGGCAGGGTTACTGTTATTAAAGCACTATGTGACAACTGATGATGTAAAGAGGCCTTCATGAATACATTTGAGTGAGTGAGTGAGTGAGTGAGTGAGTGAGTGAGTGCTTTACCTTATCACCATTGAGCCCAATGCCTCCCGTTGGTCCAACTGGACCAGGAAGTCCCTTCAAATGAAAAACAAACAGGATTTCAAATATTCGACAACTTGAAGTGAACAACTTACTATGGTTGTGAAACCAATGAAACTAGAAGGTGCATCAAAGGTGACTACACTCAACCCAGGGCCTAAAGCTGGTTATGATGACGTCACTACATTTTGACATATCATTCAACTTGAACCTAACAGAATTTTGTTATGGGTGACATTTTAAGATGTTATTTTTGCTGAAACCCTTGATGTAATCCATTTAGGTGACTCAGAAAGGTATGTGTAGACATGTATGTGTAAGGTAACACTCACCCCGGCCCGTCGTTTCCAGCAGTACCCTCGGTTCCTTTCTCACCAACTGAACCCTAAGGAGAGAAGAGGGGTCAGCAGAACAGGACTGCAGAATGAACCCACCCAGTTATAAACATTGAATACACCACTCTGAAGGGTGACAACTTGTAGTTCCTTCTAGTGTCTTGGACTCTGGAGGTACTTTATGTACTTAACCAAGTTTTGGTTGATATCTTCCCCTCCAACACAGATACTTACCACATCTCCTTTAGGACCAGGAGAACCAGGGATACCCCTCTCCCCGGGCATCCCCTGCAGGCCTGCAGCTCCTATGTCCCCAACGCTTCCTTTAGTTCCAGACCCCCCCTGGGGGAAGAACACACACAGAAACAACTCTCATATCATGTTTGTGGGAAATAACATGGATATACGAGGCCATCATTACATTGTTAATCTGCATTAGGCCTCCCATCGTGGAAGAGATATCATTTGACAACCTGGTTAAATGACTGAATGAATAAAGACACAAATAAATAAATCAATATTTGAAAGTGATGTGCTATAGTACTAACCTTTGGTCCCTCTGGTCCTGGCCCTCCTGAAATACCTTTGGGCCCCGGTAGTCCTTTAGTTCCCACATCACCTCTCTCTCCTGGGATGCCCCGCTCACCCTACGATGCAATCACCCACTGGTCAGCTACAAACAACTTCTTTACAGCACTGTATGTTATTAACAGGGCCTTGTGTTTTGGTTATCGTATCACATGACCTGGATTTTAAGCTTTTCCAGAAATGAGGAATAGACCAAAAATGAAAGCAATGTCTGAGGATGGTGATGGACCATCTGACATTTAAAAAAAGGGGACAGTTTGATGAATAAGCTTTACATAAAGACCAGGTCATGTGACAAAAACACAGTGCCCTAGTTACAAACCTTATTTTACTAGTGAAGACTAGGACTGAACTCAAACAAAACCTCCTTGGGAAAAAAACTGCATTTTGCCACATGATAGGTTTCCATTATGTATTAGGTAATTGTACTTCTGTATTGAAAAATATCAATATGATTATGATTTCAGTTGGAAGATGCATTTTCTCTGCAGAGGGGCAGGGTTACTTTCCCTTATTGAGGGTTGTATTCAAATGGGCATCAAATGAATAGATAAATCAGCTATGAAGATGGCTTACCCTTGGCCCTGTGAGACCAGCAGCCCCTCCCTCTCCAGCGATACCCTGGGAATGACAATACCAAACACATTTCATCAACACAACAGACAGGCTGTTTCAACCCCCTCTTCCACCTTCCTTACTGTCCAATCCCCTCTTCCACCTTCCTTACTGTCCAATCCCCTCTTCCACCTTCCTTACTGTCCAATCCCCTTCCCTGACACACTTCCTGTATGTATACTAATGCTACATTTTTATGATCTTCGACTTATTATTTTCGTATTCTTATCTTTTACTATTTCTTATTGTTGTCACATTGTTGAGAGGGAACCTGCAAGTAAGCATTTGGTTGGACTGTGTATACCATGTGTATCGTGGGCATACGACAAATCAACTTGAACTTGTTTACACAGGCAGCCTAATTTGGATCTTTTTCCACTAATTGGTCTTTTGACCAACCAGATCATACATTTAGCCAAGAAACAGTTTGACGTTTATGGGCCAGATCGAAAGTCAAAATTGGTGATATATTCGAGAAAAAGGTATGAAAACAAAAATGGTCTTAATTTAAGGTTAGCATTGTGGTTAAGGTTAGGTTTAAAATCTGATTTTATGACTTTGTAGCTGTGCCAGCAAGTGACTACACTGCAGAGCTGCCTCCAGAACATGAATCATCCCAATAAATGCCAACCTGCTATCAATAATATGGTTAAAGATCAGAATTGGCCTTCCTGTGTAAATGCAGCATTAAATAACCCTGAAACGTTGATGAACGTTGGATGTAATACATGTATCACCAGCCACTTTAAACACTGCCACTTTATATCATGTTTACATACCCTACATTACTCATCTCATATGTATATACTGTACTCTATACCACCTACTGCATCTTGCCTATGCCGTTCGGCCATCGCTCATCCATATATTTATATGTACATATTCTTATTCATCCCTTTACACTTGTGTGTATAATGTACTTGTTGTGAAATTGTTAGATTACTTGTTAGATATTACTGCATTGTCGGAACTAGAAGCACAAGCATTTCGCTACACTCGCATTAACATCTGCTAACCATGTTAATGTGACCAATCAAATTTAATTTGATTTGAACCTGATAGTAGCGTTGTATATCTCTAACTCAACTCAAAAACATGTTACATTTCTAGATTCTTACTGTAGATAATGAATGGATTGTGTTTCGTTATGTAGGCAGACTCATGACTGGTTAATATGTGCCTTTGTTTGGTCCATTGCAGGAAAAGGCACACATACCCAGTCATGAGTCTATCAACATAACAACATTTAGTTCATTATCTAAAGAAATCATCTATTGTTGAAATGTAAGATAAATAAGCTGTAAACAAATCAACTGTAAATAGAGGTTATTGTCTGTCACAGTCGGGCGTGATGTCATACCGTACCTCAGCACCTGGTTTCCCAGACTCTCCAGGTGGACCAGCAGACCCAGGTAGACCCTGAAATACATCACATCATTACAGCTCTCATTTCCCCTTTATTGATTAGTACTATCACTAGTCTCTATCCTAGTAAATACAAGGTCAATAAATCCCATGTGAAACAGCATACCTGGAAGCCATTCATACCAGGAGGTCCTTGCTCTCCTCTCTTCCCTGCAACTCCCTAAAAGAAGTCAGGTATGGACAGGAAAACCAGTAACAGTTTAAGCTTACCATAACCCCATACAGTATTTAAGTTGAAACTGTGTTGGTATGTATTGTTTAATTGAAAGGTATTAATCAGATACTTACTGCTGGACCAGCAGTGCCACCAGCGCCCATCTCTCCAGCTTTCCCATTAACCCCCTGTATGAGAAACAGTCCTCAGTGGTCAGTGTGTACGATGAAAGCATAGAATGGAAACTGAAAATGTTTTATTTAAGCATTAAGGCCCGAGAGGGTGTGGTACATGGCCAATATACCACGGCTAAGAGCTGTTCTTAGGCACGGTACAAGGCGAGTGCCTTGGATACAGCCCTTAGCCGTAGTATATTGGCCATATACCACAAACCACCAAGGTGCCTTATTGCTATTATAAACTGGTTACCAACGTAATTAGAGCAGTAAAAATAAATGTTTTGTCATAACTGTGGTATACAATCTGATATACCACGGCTGTCAGCCAATCAGCATTCAGGGCTCAAACCACCCAGTTTATATTTGGAAATGAACCAGTTTGAGGGGCAGTTCCACCACCTACAAAATCATATTTGAACCCCTGATGAGTGTAGTGTACTTACCCTCTGTCCTGCAACACCTGGGGTCCCCACTTCTCCTGCCTTACCAGGGTCTCCCTGTGAGGACAAATTAACAATGATCCACAATCAATAACATGTCAATGTTTCCCTCTTCCTATATCATATAAGTAGCATTCCAGTGTCTCTCCTGACATTGTATGGTCCCTGGAAGACGCATTCAAACAACTACACTTATTTCATTCATCATTCTAAATGTGATGGGTTTAATGGAGCTGCTCCTGCTGTATATTGTGGAAAGGAACACACACTCACATGATCTCTATAAAGTGTGGGTTACTCACAGTAAAGCCTTTTGGTCCAACTACACCCATGGTTCCAGCTAGACCTCTGGTACCATCTGACCCTGCTGAACCTGGTCCCCCATCTTCTCCTCCTCCTCCCTGAGAGAGAGAGGGAGAGAGATAGAGAGACAGAAACAGAGGTATGTTCACATTTGGCCTGTCTATAGATAAAAACATGTATTACACACTCCCCTGCATATTTAATATGTTTCTGAACACTTCTACATTAATGTGGATGCTGCCATGATTACGGATAATCATGAATGAATCATGAATAATGATGAGTGAGAAATCTACAGACACACATACCCCCCCCCCCCCCCCAAAAAAAAAGCTAAATTATTGTAATTAGGATGTTTTGGAGCCTGATCTTTGTGCATCTGAAACTTTCTTACTCATCATTCATTCAGGATTATCCATAATCATGGTAGCATCCACATTAAGTGTTCAGAAACATGATATTCTTATTTACAGTAAAGGTGACTCCAACATGACATAATACATGATTTACCATTCATTTCTATTGGGCATAACATAATCTGAAACACAACCAAAACAAACTGTAAATGCATCCAACAAGACTGTAGCGTCTGGGATCGGTACATCCGAACATCACACCTGCAGGACAGGTGCAGGATGGCAACAACAACTGCCCGAGTTACACCAGGAACACACAATCCCTCCATCAGTGCTCAGACTGTCCGCAATAGGCTGAGAGAGGCTGGACTGAGGGCATGCAGGCCTGTTGTAAGGCAGGTCCTCACCAGACATCACCGGCAACAGCGTCGCCTATGGGCACAAACCCACCGTCCTTGGACCAGACAGGACTGGCAGAAAGTGCTCTTCACTGATGAGTCGCGGTTTTGTCTCATCAGGGTGATGATCGGATCAATTTGGAAATGGAGGGTCCGTTATGGTCTGGGGCGGCATGTCACAGCATCATCGGAATGAGGTTGTTGTCATTGCAGGCAATCTCAACGCTGCGCGTTACAGGGCAGACATCCTCCTCCCTCATATGGTACCCTTCCTGCAGGCTCATCCTCCAAAATGACAATGCCACCAGCCTTACTGCTCATTCTGTGCGTGATTTCCTGAAAAACAGGAATGTCAGTGTTCTGCCATGGCCAGCGAAGAGCCCGGATCTCAATCCCATTGAGCACCTGTTGGATCAGACGGTGAGGGCTAGGGCCATTCCCCCCAGAAATATCCGGGAACTTGCAGGTGCCTTGGTGGAAGAGTGGGGTAACATCTCACAGCAAGAACTGGCAAATCTGATGCAGTCCATGAGGAGGAGATGCACTGCAGTACTTAATGCAGCTGGTGGCCACACCAGATACTGACTGTTACCTCCGCACCAATGTGTCGGAGGAAACACCGTGCACCTGGCAACCTTGGTTAGTGTGCACTGCGCCCGGCCCGCCACAGGAGTCGCTGGTGCGCGATGAGACAAGGATATCCCTACCGGCCAAGCCCTCCCTAACCCAGACGACGCTAGGCCAATTGTACGTCGCCCCACAGACCTCCCGGCCGCGGCCGGTTACGACAGAGCCTCTGGTGGCACAGCTGGCACTGCAGTACATCGCCCTTAACCACTGCGCCACCTGGGAGGCCCTGACTGTTACTTTTGATGTTGACCCCCCCTTTGTTCAGGGACACATTATTCCATTTCTGTTAGTCACAGGTCTGTGGAACTTGTTCAGTTTGTGTCCCAGTTGTTGAATCTTGTTATGTTCATACAAATATTTACACATGTTAATTTTGCTGAAAATAAATGCAATTTACAGTGAGGGGAAGTTTTTTATTTTGCTGAGTTTATATATATATATATATATTTCCTGACTCATATCCACACACCATTGGTCCTTGGTGTCCCTCAGGACCCTGGGAGCCGAGAAGACCCGACAGACCCTGAGGAAAGAAAAGGGAGGATTTTAATAAAACATTTCATCTAGGATCAACATAAGCATGATGATCACCAGAAAGGAATATTCTTCTGTGATACAGAATGCTGACGAGAGGTATGTTATCTCACCCGTGCCCCTGGAAGACCTGGCTCTCCAGTGCGTCCAGGGTCACCATCGGCACCTTTGGCACCAGATGATCCACCCAGTCCTCGCTCACCTTGGGCACCCTGATCACAGAGTGTGGCATTTGATTGGCATAATATTATTATTCAATGACTTATACCTGCTGACCTATACTATAGATTCAAAGAGAAATCAACCTACCTTTTGACCAGGTAACCCATCCTGACCAGGAAAACCTCTACTGCCAGGAGCACCCTGGAAATTACAAATTGGTTTTAACAGAATTTGCTAAAAGGTTTAGATTTTAATAAACTCATTTAGCTGTTTGCTGTTATTGAATGTACTGAGGAAAGACAGAGAGAGAAAAAGAGAGAGAGAAAGAGAGAGAGAAAGAGAGAGAGAGAGAAAGAGAGAAAGACAAGAGACAGAGACAGACAAAGTTCTTGTAGTCAGTGAAAGAGCTGATTTACTCTCTCTCCATTGGGTCCAGCGGCTCCTGAAGTCCCAGCATCACCCCGTCCTCCCCTCCTCCCCTCCTCTCCCATGGGACCCAGCGCTCCATGATCACCAGGTGCACCCTACAATGACGTCATAATCAAACAACATGGCTGCCACATCATACATTAGTGTTTGTTATATTTTTCTGTATGGTCTTTTAAGAGCACCATGAAATGAATTGAATATATTGTTGTTGCACTCAACTTTGGGTGTGGATAAACTTACATGTCCCTAGGAGCATCAAACTGGTCAACATGCACTAAGCACTTTAAAGCTGGCCTAGACTGAAGGAAGAGCCCAGTGGAAAATGTTGCTACCCTTGATGTTGTCTTTAACTCATTGCTCGATAATGTAAGAGACATTTCTGTCAAAGCCAAATAAATGAACTGAACATGCTGAACTTTGGAGGAAGGCTCAGATAGACATGCACTCCATTCAGAAAGAAACCAGCGCCAGCATAACCTGCCTTTCAACATAACCTGCCTTTCAATAAACGCATGTGGTTGCTACTGTACATTATTAAACCATGGAATTAGAGAGACATTCATTATGACGGGTTGTATATCTTACAGATTCTCCTTTGAATCCAGCCTCTCCTTTGAATCCGGGAATGCCTAAATCACCCTTGTGAGAAGAGAAGAATATGATGAATAGATGTTTCTACCGACAATGTACGATCTCAAGTTTTAGAAGTAGCTTCTCCTGACGGCGTTATGAACATGCAGCCATATGATAGCATTTTAACTGGAGCATGGAAACCAGCAGTAGTTCCTATGACCTTTGTAACAGCTAGGGGACCTGACAACCATTCTTGATCCAAACAATGAAATGAGTGGTCAAAATTAAACAACAAATCTCTTACCAGTTGGCCCTTAGGCCCGGTTAGTCCAGTGGTTCCCTGTGGTCCGGGGGGCCCCGCGGGGCCAAGCAGTCCAGTCAGACCCTGGACACCTGGAGCTCCCTGGGGTAGAAATCACATCATTATACCTAAACCTGTGTTCTGTCTCTGACTCTGTACCAGGGCCCATTCTAACAGGACAGACTGTAGTCTACTGTCTCTGACTCTGTACCAGGGCCCATTCTAACAGGACAGAATGTCGTCTACTGTCTCTGTGACTCTGTACCAGGGCCCATTCTAACAGGACAGACTGTAGTCTACTGTCTCTGACTCTGTACCAGGGCCCATTCTAACAGGACAGAATGTCGTCTACTGTCTCTGACTCTGTACCAGGGCCCATTCTAACAGGACAGAATGTCGTCTACTGTCTCTGTGACTCTGTACCAGGGCCCATTCTAACAGGACAGACTGTATGGTAGCACCATGGTGTAGCCGGAGGACAGCTAGGTTCCGTCCTCTTCTCTTCTACTGTCTCTGTGACTCTGTGCCAGGGCCCATTCTAACAGGACAGACTGTAGTCTACTGTCTCTGACTCTGTACCAGGGCCCATTCTAACAGGACAGAATGTCGTCTACTGTCTCTGTGACTCTGTACCAGGGCCCATTCTAACAGGACAGACTGTAGTCTACTGTCTCTGTGACTCTGTACCAGGGCCCATTCTAACAGGACAGACTGTAGTCTACTGTCTCTGTGACTCTGTGCCAGGGCCCATTCTAACAGGACAGACTGTAGTCTACTGTCTCTGTGACTCTGTACCAGGGCCCATTCTAACAGGACAGACTGTAGTCTACTGTCTCTGTGACTCTGTACCAGGGCCCATTCTAACAGGACAGACTGTAGTCTACTGTCTCTGTGACTCTGTACCAGGGCCCATTCTAACAGGACAGACTGTAGTCTACTGTCTCTGTGACTCTGTACCAGGGCCCATTCTAACAGGACAGACTGTAGTCTACTGTCTCTGACTCTGCACCAGGGCCCATTCTAACAGGACAGACTGTAGTCTACTGTCTCTGTGACTCTGTACCAGGGCCCATTCTAACAGGACAGACTGTAGTCTACTGTCTCTGACTCTGTACCAGGGCCCATTCTAACAGGACAGAATGTCGTCTACTGTCTCTGTGACTCTGTACCAGGGCCCATTCTAACAGGACAGAATGTCGTCTACTGTCTCTGTGACTCTGTACCAGGGCCCATTCTAACAGGACAGACTGTAGTCTACTGTCTCTGTGACTCTGTACCAGGGCCCATTCTAACAGGACAGACTGTAGTCTACTGTCTCTGTGACTCTGTACCAGGGCCCATTCTAACAGGACAGACTGTAGTCTACTGTCTCTGTGACTCTGTACCAGGGCCCATTCTAACAGGACAGACTGTAGTCTACTGTCTCTGTGACTCTGTGCCAGGGCCCATTCTAACAGGACAGACTGTAGTCTACTGTCTCTGTGACTCTGTACCAGGGCCCATTCTAACAGGACAGACTGTAGTCTACTGTCTCTGTGACTCTGTACCAGGGCCCATTCTAACAGGACAGACTGTAGTCTACTGTCTCTGTGACTCTGTACCAGGGCCCATTCTAACAGGACAGACTAGTCTACTGTCTCTGTGACTCTGTACCAGGGCCCATTCTAACAGGACAGACTGTAGTCTAGTGTCTCTGTGACTCTGTACCAGGGCCCATTCTAACAGGACAGACTGTAGTCTACTGTCTCTGTGACTCTGTACCAGGGCCCATTCTAACAGGACAGACTGTAGTCTACTGTCTCTGACTCTGTACCAGGGCCCATTCTAACAGGACAGACTGTAGTCTACTGTCTCTGTGACTCTGTACCAGGGCCCATTCTAACAGGACAGACTGTAGTCTACTGTCCAGACAGCATGTGGGGGCCATTCTAACAGGACAGACTGTAGTCTACTGTCCAGACAGCATGTGGGGACCATTCTAACAGGACAGACTGTAGTCTACTGTCCAGACAGCATGTGGGGACCATTCTAACAGGACAGACTGTAGTCTACTGTCTCTGACTCTGTACCAGGGCCCATTCTAACAGGACAGACTGTAGTCTACTGTCTCTGTGACTCTGTACCAGGGCCCATTCTAACAGGACAGACTGTAGTCTACTGTCTCTGACTCTGTACCAGGGCCCATTCTAACAGGACAGACTGTAGTCTACTGTCTCTGTGACTCTGTACCAGGGCCCATTCTAACAGGACAGACTGTAGTCTACTGTCCAGACAGCATGTGGGGACCATTCTAACAGGACAGACTGTAGTCTACTGTCCAGACAGCATGTGGGGACCATTCTAACAGGACAGACTGTAGTCTACTGTCTCTGACTCTGTACCAGGGCCCATTCTAACAGGACAGACTGTAGTCTACTGTCTCTGTGACTCTGTACCAGGGCCCATTCTAACAGGACAGACTGTAGTCTACTGTCTCTGTGACTCTGTACCAGGGCCCATTCTAACAGGACAGACTGTAGTCTACTGTCCAGACAGCATGTGGGGGCCATTCTAACAGGACAGACTGTAGTCTACTGTCCAGACAGCATGTGGGGACCATTCTAACAGGACAGACTGTAGTCTACTGTCCAGACAGCATGTGGGGACTATTCTAACAGGACAGACTGTAGTCTACTGTCCAGACAGCATGTGGGGGCCATTCTAACAGGACAGACTGTAGTCTACTGTCCAGACAGCATGTGGGGACCAACACCCTATTACATACTTTCAAGGATTTGACATAATAATGAGTAATACATAATCAGATATTAATATTTGGAATATTGGAAGGTGAGAAATACATTAGATTGAAGGGAGGAGAAGGGAGTAGCTGAACAAGGAGCTGAGCAAGGAGATGAACAAGGAGAGATGAAATTGAGGAAGTTATACATACGGATGGTCCTTTGGTTCCAGCAGCACCCTCTGTTCCTGTTGGACCCTACAGAAATCAACATGTTTTTTTAAGTCATTTATTTAGACTTCATTTAACTCGACAAGTCAGTTAAGCATAAAATACTTTAACATTGACAGTAATTTGTCATGTCATTGGAATTTACAATGGAATTTTCTTTCAATGGACGTTCCAATCAGAAACCAGATTCGGCTACATTTTCAGTGAACCAGTCTACACCCTGAAGTGGTGAGTTGTTGATAGTACATATGTCGTAGGTGTAGAGATTATTAGCATCATGAATTAGCCAAACACCTGAATTCCCGTAGCTCCAGCCAATCCCACGCGTCCGGCCTCCCCTCTTGGTCCTTGCTGGCCCCCTGTCCCTCGTGCTCCTGGGGGCCCTGGTTGCCCCTGGAGACAACAGTGTCACAGTCAGAGTGTGTTTACATGCACTCTAATCAACCGTTGTTGAACAGATTCATAGCTCATAATGAATAAAACACCCTCATAAAAACATCTTTATCGGAATAGAGTAATCCGAATGGGCCTGTTTAGAATGAAATGTAATTCTGAGGGGGAAGGACTGGATTATACGTTTGAGTAACCAATATTTAGTACATGGCTGGTATGAAGAAGAGGACTGTGCTCCATCAAAGTCTATTAAAGAATGAACGGTCCTCACCTTTATACCTGGACTACCTGGGAATCCTAGAGCTCCAGTGATCCCCATAGGACCCTAGAATCACATCACATCCAGGATGGTTGGTTGGTACAGTAGGCTGCGTGTCATTCACACCTGGGGCTGTATCCAAAATGGCCCCTTATTCCCTTCACTATATAGAAACTATATAGGAAATAGGGAGCCATTTTGGACACATCTGGTGTTGGTTAGTACTGGAAACATCACTTGTTCCCAGTTGACATCACTGCTGATTTGTAAATGTATAACACTTTTATACTGGCTTTCAGGAAAATAGTGTATTTTGAGTAGATACGGTGTTGCTTTTCATTTGTTATATTGCATTTGTAATACTGATTTGTGTATGATAATCATTTGATATGAAGGGTGATGTTTTGTTGGATGTTAGAGGTCCTACCTGTGGTCCTGCTTTCCCAATATGTCCAGATTCACCACGTTTCCCCTGTATGGAGAGAGATGCACAACTGAAAGAAATTCACCTCTATCATCTCATCATCAATGCACAGCACCATAGGAGGACAGTGGCAGCATAGGCTGTCATTGTAAGCCAGGATGTCATTGTAAATAACAATTTGTTCTTAATTGACTCGCCTGGATAAATAAAATATAAAAACAAAGGCTACAACATGTGTCACTGATAAGCCAAATCAAAACATTTTGAACCTACATATAACCCAATGATGCCTCATGCCACATGTTGAATAAGAACTGACCTCAGATCAATTTAATTCAGGTGGGAAATCAATGGATTGAGGAAGTGGAGCTGTGTAATGTAGAGTTATAGGTCAAAGGTAATCATAACTCTCTTACCACAGGTCCAGTTGGGCCACTCCTTCCTCTCTCCCCTTGCATTCCTGCTGGACCCTAAAATATACAGTATCATGTTTGACATTATATTACACTCCTCACTAACAGACTGGACACATATCAGCGTATTTACAGCTATTGGTGTGTGTGAGTAACAGGTATTACAATCATATAATAATTTATTAGCAATTAACTCATTGATTATGACCTACCGCAGGACCAGGGGGCCCCATTCCACCTGGAGTACCTGATGGGCCCTGTAAAATAACAGAGAGAGAGAGAGTCACGATATGTGCAGCAATTTCAAACAGAAACAGAACAGATCATTTTTAGATAGTAACCTTGCGAAGCAGCACAAATATAAAGATATGCATGATGGTGAGTTTACCTTTGACCCAGCAACACCAGATTGACCTCTCGGTCCTAGAAGACCTGCATGACCCTGTTGATGAGACATTAGCTCATTAGTTCTGATCAGGTCTGTTCTAGGCTCTAACGAATCTCACAGAAGTTCATAACAGCACAGTGCCAAGTTACCTATTTTAAAAAATGTACATGCAGCCATGTTTCAAACTACAGTACATAGATATGAGCATTGTGATCATCCATGAGCTGCTGCTAACCTTAAGGCCTTTCAGTCCAGGGTGACCTGGCAGTCCTGGGAAACCTCTGGCACCCTGGAAATCACCACATTTAATCACTGTTTTACTTTCACATTTATAAGTATATACAGTGGCCCCATTAAAACAACAGTCTATTCTAATTGTGGACTATTGTTCATTGGTTTTACTCACAAATGAGAAAATATGGATGGGAAAATAAAGCACATCCATCCACAGTAATACAACTCAATCTAATCATGTGGAATTGTTGTAAGTGGTATAATCAAAATCTTGAAATGTCTATCATAAAAGAAGTGTGTAATTAATTGTGTTTTAACTCATTTGATCTGCAGTGACTGGGAAAGATATTTCATGCAGATCATTGGTTGTTTGAAGGCTGACAGATAGTTGGTTTCAGTTGAAAGACAGTTTGTTACTTACGGCAGATCCAACGGCTCCTTTATCTCCATCTATTCCGGCTGGGCCAGATTCTCCCTGTGAAGGGAAAACATCACGTTCACATAGCATTCTCAGCTGCTAGAAGACATTACAGTACAGGTAGGTAACAAATAGTTGTAATTTTCACTCTCAGATATAGACAAACAGCATTTCCCTTACAACAAAAAAATTGCGATTTTGAAACTGCAGTAAAAGTGAAGTAACTGCAGTCAACAGTGGTATTTTGGATGCAGTGATTGCAGAATAACTGCAGTTTTGCAATTCGTTCCAGTCACTGGCAGCAGAGAACTGGAAGGAAAGGCGGCCAAAGGAGGTGATGGCTTTGGGGATGATCAGTGAGATATACCTGCTGGAACGTGTGCTACGGGTGGGTGTTGTTATCGTGACCAGTGAACTGAGATAAGGCGGAGCTTTACCTAGTATAGACTTATAGATGACCTGGAGCCAGTGGTCTTGCCACGAATATGTAGAGAGAGCCAGCCGACTAGAGCATACAGGTCGCAGTGGTGGGTGGTATAAGGCGCTTTGGTAACAAAACAGATGGCACTGTGATAGACTACATCCAGTTTGCAGAGTAGAGTATTGGAAGCTATTTTGTAGATCACGTCGCAGAAGTAGAGGATCGGTAGGATAGTCAGTTTTACTAGGGTAAGTTTGGTGGCGTGAGTGAAGGAGGCTTTGCTGCAAAAAAGAAAGCCAATTTTAGATTTGATTTTGGATTGGAGATGTTTGATATGAGTCTGGAAGGAGAGTTTACAGTCTAGCCAGACATCTAGGTATTTGTAGTTGCCAACATATTCTAGGTCAGAACCGTCCAGGGTAGTGATGCTAGTCGGGCGGGCGGGTGAGGGTAGCGAACGGTTGAAAAGCATGCATTTGGTTTTACTAGAGTTTAAGAGCAGTTGGAGGCCACGGAAGGAGTGGTGTATGGCATTGAAGCTCGTTTGGAGGTTAGTTAACACAGTGTCCAAAGAAGGGCCAGATGTATACAGAATGGTGTCGTCTGCGTAGAGGTGGATCAGGGAATCACCTGCAGCCAGACCGATATCATTGATATATACAGAGAAAAGAGTCAGCCCGAGAATTGAACCCTGTGGTACCCCCATAGAGACTGCCAGAGGTCCGGACAACAGGCACTCCGATTTGACACGCTGAACTCTTGTCTGTGAAGTAGTTGGTGAACCACGCAAGGCAGTCATTAGAAAAACCGAGGCTACTGAGTCTGCCGATAAGAATGTGGTTATTGACAGAGTCGAAAGCCTTGGCAAGGTCGATGAAGACTGCTGCACAGTACTGTATTTTATCGATGGCGGTTATGATATTGTTTAGTACCTTGAGCGTGGCTGTGGTGCACCTGTGACCAGCTCGGAAACTGGATTGCACAGCAGAGAAGGTACGGTGGGATTTGAAATGGTCAGTGATCTGTTTATTAACTTGGCTTTCGAAGACTTTAGAGAGGCAGGGCAGGATGGATATAGGTCTATAACAGTTTGGGTCTAGAGTGTCACTCCCTTTGAAGAGGGGGATGACCCCGACAGACTGGTAATATACAGTGCCTTGCGAAAGTATTCGGCCCCCTTGAACTTTGCGACCTTTTGCCACATTTCAGGCTTCAAACATAAAGATATAAAACTGTATTTTTTTGTGAAGAATCAACAACAAATGGGACACAATCATGAAGTGGAACGACATTTATTGGATATTTCTAACTTTTTTAACAAATCAAAAACTGAAAAATTGGGCGTGCAAAATTATTCAGCCCCTTTACTTTCAGTGCAGCAAACTCTCTCCAGAAGTTCAGTGAGGATCTCTGAATGATCCAATGTTGACCTAAATGACTAATGATGATATATACAATCCACCTGTGTGTAATCAAGTCTCCGTATAAATGCACCTGCACTGTGATAGTCTCAGAGGTCCGTTAAAAGCGCAGAGAGCATCATGAAGAACAAGGAACACACCAGGCAGGTCCGAGATACTGTTGTGAAGAAGTTTAAAGCCGGATTTGGATACAAAAAGATTTCCCAAGCTTTAAACATCCCAAGGAGCACTGTGCAAGCGATAATATTGAAATGGAAGGAGTATCAGACCACTGCAAATCTACCAAGACCTGGCCGTCCCTCTAAACTTTCAGCTCATACAAGGAGAAGACTGATCAGAGATGCAGCCAAGAGGCCCATGATCACTCTGGATGAACTGCAGAGATCTACAGCTGAGGTGGGAGACTCTGTCCATAGGACAACAATCAGTCGTATATTGCACAAATCTGGCCTTTATGGAAGAGTGGCAAGAAGAAAGCCATTTCTTAAAGATATCCATAAAAAGTGTTGTTTAAAGTTTGCCACAAGCCACCTGGGAGACACACCAAACATGTGGAAGAAGGTGCTCTGGTCAGATTAAACCAAAATTGAACTTTTTGGCAACAATGCAAAACGTTATGTTTGGCGTAAAAGCAACACAGCTCATCACCCTGAACACACCATCGCCACTGTCAAACTTGGGATGGCAGCATCATGATTCTTCACAAAAAAATACAGTTTTATATCTTTATGTTTGAAGCCTGAAATGTGGCAAAAGGTCGCAAAGTTCAAGGGGGCCGAATACTTTCGCAAGGCACTGTAGGTTGTGCAATGGCAGCGGATAGTTTTAGAAAGAGAGGGTCCTGATTGTCTAGCCCAGCTGATTTGTACGGGTCCAGGTTTTGCAGCTCTTTCAGAACATCTGCTACCTGGATTTGGGTGAAGGAGAAGCTGGGGAGGCTCGGGCAAGTAGCTGCTGTTGGCCGGGGTTGGGGTAGCCAGGAGGAAACCATGACCAGCCGTAGAGAAATGCTTATTGAAATGTTCGATTATCATAGATTTATCGGTGGTGACCATGTTACCTAGCCTCAGTGCAGTGGGCAGAAAGTCCCAAAAAGTTTTGGGACATTGTAAAGTCAATGGAGAACAAGAGGTGCTCTTGTTCTCCATGGACTTTACAGTGTCCCAACACTTTTTGGAGTTAGAGCTACAGGGTGCAAATTTCTGTTTCCTGACTGACTGCGTGTATTGGTTCCTGATTTCCCTGAACAGTTGCATATCGCGGGGACTATTCGATGCTATTGCAGTCCGCCACAGGACGTTTTTGTGCTGGTCAAGGGCAGTCAGGTCTGGAGTGAACCAAGGGCTATATCTGTTCTTAGTTTTACATTTTTTGAAAGGGGCATGCTTATTTAAGATGGTGAGGAAATTACTTTTAAAGAATGACCAGACATCCTCGACTGACGGGATGAGGTCAATATCCTTCCAGGATACCTGAGTCAGGTCGATTAGAACGGCCTACTCGCAGAAGTGTTTTAGGGAGCGTTTAACAGTGATGAGGGGTGGTTGTATGACCGCGGACCCATAGCGGATGCAGGCAATGAGGCAGTGATCGCTGAGACCCTGACTGAAAACAGCAGAGTTGTATTTGGAGGGCAAGTTGGTCAGGATATTATCTATAAGGGTGCCCATGTTTACGGATTTAGGGTTGTACCTGGTGGATTCCTTGAGGATTTGAGTGAGATTGTGTAGAGGGTGTGTACTGGCGGCAGAGAAGTCAGGCGCAGGAGAGCAAAAACTGATTTACAACGGCACAGTTTAATAAACAAAACCACCGTAAACAGAACAATAAATCAATGGGTAAACAAAACCAGTTACACACCAGCATAACGTGCACAAGCACTACCATAAACAATTCCGGACAAGGACATGGGGGGGAACAGAGTGTTAAATACACAACATGTAATGATGGAGTTGAAACCAGGTGTGTGAGAAGACACAACAAATGGAAAATGAAAGGTGGATCGGCGATGGCTAGAAGACCGGTGACGTTGACCGCCGAACGCCGCCCGAACAAGGAGAGGGACCGACTTCGGTGGAAGTCGTGACAGATTGAGGGCATCTAGCTTAGATTGTAGGACAGTGTACAGTGTATATTACAGTGTACTGCAGTTATACTGTACTCTGACTGCAATCTTTTTTTGTATGGGTTCAACAGATGAACAGCACTTCAGAAAGGTAAACAAACAGCACTCCAACATAATGTGAAACTGATTCTGGATAGGTGTGTAAGCCTAAATGTTCAATGCAGTAAAGTTTGATGTAGAACAAAGGTTAAAAAATTAAATCTAAGTCTCCATGTTGGGTTCGCTTAAGTGACATGCCCGAGAAAATGGTGTTTGGAGGACATGTTGCCATGGTTTGCCTCGGGCCTTCGAACCAAGCCAATATATCCTCCAAACTGTCACGCCCTGGTCTTAGTATTTTGTGTTTTCTTTATTATTTTGGTCAGGCCAGGGTGTGACATGGGTTAATTATGTGTTTTGTCTTGTTTTTTTGTAGGTATTAGGATTGTGGTATAGTGGGGTTATCTAGAAAAGTCTATGGTTGCCTGAAGTGGTTCTCAATCAGAGGCAGGTGTTTATCGTTGTCTCTGATTGGGAACCATATTTAGGCAGCCATATTCTTTGAGTGTTTTGTGGGTGTTTGTTTGTACCAGATAGGCTGTTTAGGTTTTCACGGTTCTTGTTTTGTTAGTTTGTTCATGTGTAGTTTCTTTATTAAAGAACCATTAATCAAAGTAACCACGCTGCATTTTGGTCCGCCTCTCCTTCACCGCAGAAAACCGTAACACAAACACCAGCTTCAAAGGCATTACCACCCGTTGTATAATCCTGAACAAAGGTGTGTTAGGCAGTTCCATGTTCTCTAATAGCCAAGAGGTTTAACTTGGCGTTCTACCATCTCTGATAAAAGTTATTAAACGAGTTAATGACACAACATGGCATGTTAGGGCAGAGTTAGACACAACCGGCGCCTATCAATCAAATGTATTTATAAAGCTCTTTCCATCAGCAGATGTCACAGTGCTGTACAGAAACCCAGCCTTTTAACCCCAAACAGCAAGCAATGCAGAAGCACGGTGGCTAGGAAAAACTCTGCACTAATCTTACTACATACTATGAAGGAACATATGCAGAAAGCAACCAATATCAACATACTAGGCTCATTCATACTCAGACGACGTCATATCTAATGCGGGTTGTTCCTCACCACTGGCCCTATGGGTCCTGGTCCAAAGTATTGCACTATATAGGGAATAGGGACACGGCCGATGTCTGTTGGAGTGTAGAGTACTTACATCTAGTCCTGGTTTTCCTGGTGGGCCCTCAGGTCCTCTGTAACCAAAGCCACCCTGTATAAAAACATGTCCAATCACACACAGTCAATACAACATATAGCTCTGGTGTAACACCTCAAGACAGACTGTGATTGGTAGATCACCGCAAGACAGTGTGTGATTGGTAGATATTGGTGTAATACATCAAGGCAGTGTGTGATTGGTAGATCTTGGTGTAACACCTCAAGACGGCGTGTGATTGGTAGATCTTGGTGTAACACCTCAAGACAGTGTGTGATTGGTAGATCTTGGTGTAACACCTCAAGACAGTGTGTGATTGGTAGATCTTGGTGTAACACCTCAAGACAGTGTGTGATTGGTAGATCTTGGTGTAACACCTCAAGACAGTGTGTGATTGGTAGATCTTGGTGTAACACCTCAAGACAGTGTGTGATTGGTAGATCTTGGTGTAACACCTCAAGACAGTGTGTGATTGGTAGATCTTGGTGTAACACCTCAAGACAGTGTGTGATTGGTAGATCTTGGTGTAACACCTCAAGACAGTGTGTGATTGGTAGCGGAGGTAGTTCAGCGATGGAAGCTGGTGTGATGATGATAACTTTGCCTGAGAACTGAAGACTTGTGTTAGCTCCCTGAGATAATGCCTAAACCAGGAAGATTAGTCAGTTGACTCAGCCGCGGTATGATTTTTTTATTGAGCGGATGGTCAGGGACATAATTACAAATCATTTGTAGACTACAAATTGACATCAAGAAGCCCAAACAGATCATTTCTCACCTTGCTTACATTTGAATGCGATCACAACCTGTTTAATGCGATCACAACCTGTTTAATGCGATCACAACCTGTTTAATGCGATCACAACCTGTTTAATGCGATCACAACCTGTTCAATGCGATCACAACCTGTTTAATGCGATCACAACCTGTTTAATGCGATCACAACCTGTTTAATGCGATCACAAACTGTTTAATGCGATCACAAACTGTTTAATGCGATCACAACCTGTTTAATGCGATCACAACCTGTTTAATGTGATCACAAACTGTTTAATGCGATCACAACCTGTTTAATGCGATCACAACCTGTTTAATGCGATCACAACCTGTTTAATGCGATCACAAACTGTTTAATGCGATCACAACCTGTTTAATGCGATCACAACCTGTTTAATGTGATCACAAACTGTTTAATGTGATCACAAACTGTTTAATGCGATCACAAACTGTTTAATGCGATCACAAACTGTTTAATGCGATCACAACCTGTTTAATGCGATCACAACCTGTTTAATGCGATCACAACCTGTTTAATGCGATCACAAACTGTTTAATGCGATCACAACCTGTTTAATGCGATCACAACCTGTTTAATGCGATCACAACCTGTTTAATGTGATCACAAGCTGTTTAATGCGATCACAAACTGTTTAATGCGATCACAACCTGTTTAATGCGATCACAATCACAACCTGTTTAATGTGATCACAACCTGTTTAATGCGATCACAACCTCTTTAACTCTATATTATGTGCGCAAATACTTTGGAACCGATTTCTGATTTCCGTGGGCCGCCAGTTGGGGAACAATGGCTTAGGCCCTTTTTTTGTTGAGTTAGCTCCCTGTGCTAATGCCTAAGCTTTAGCTCAATGGGCTAACAGTCTTCAAGTATGTAGGTGACCAGGATTCAAACCCAGTCAAAAAAGCATCAGAGAGATGACTAATGCAGAGATTATGCATGGTTCTTACCATGGATCCGGGGTCTCCAACGTCTCCTGGGGCCCCCTGCCCCCCTGTAGAGCCCTACGAGACAGGGAGGAAAAGGAAATGATCACATTCTGTTTACTTACAGAAATGATCTCCATTAAGAATTGATGTCTGAAAGGTAGATATAGTCAGCCATCTTTGACTTACTGGTTGACCGGACTGTCCAGGAGGCCCTCTTGGTCCTGCCTCACCCTAAAATATACATGGAGACAACATACAGGGGTGTTAACCCTGGTGTCCTGGCTAAATTCCCAATCTGGCCACAAACCATCACGGTCACCTAATAATCCCCAGTTTACAATTGGCTCATTCCTCCCCTTCCTCTCCCCTGTAACTATTCCCCAGGACGTTGCTGCAAATGAGAATGTGTTCTCAGTCAATTTACCTGGTAAAATAACAGATTAATAAAATAAATAAATAAATACAGAGACAGAGTAATGAGTAATATAGGCACAAACCTAAATGAACTGTCATTCAATCAAGCCCGCCAAAGACAATGTATTAGACAGGATGCAGCTGAGGGGAGGACGGCTCATAATAATGTCTGGAAGGGAGCAAATGGAATGGCATCAAACACACGGAAACACATGGAAACCATGGAAACCGTGAAACTAATTCCGCTCCAGCCATCAACACGAGCCTGTCCTCCCAAATTAAGGTAACACCAGCCTCCCGTGGTTAATACTCTACAGTATGTCTTTCCTTGTTTACAATCTACTGCCCATGGACACACACACTTAGCAAGGACTACCATGCAATGAGGTTTGTTTGGGACTTTTTTGTAGAGGACAGCATATTTAATAGTAACTCACCCTGTTGCCAGATATCATTCCCATCATCCCAGGTAATTTAATAGTAGCTCACCCTGTTGCCAGATATCATCCCCATCATCCCAGGTGATTTAATAGTAGCTCACCCTGTTGCCAGATATCATTCCCATCATCCCAGGTGATTTAATAGTAGCTCACCCTGTTGCCAGATATCATCCCCATCATCCCAGGTGATTTAATAGTAGCTCACCCTGTTGCCAGATATCATTCCCATCATCCCAGGTGATTTAATAGTAGCTCACCCTGTTGCCAGATATCATCCCCATCATCCCAGGTGATTTAATAGTAGCTCACCCTGTTGCCAGATATCATCCCCATCATCCCAGGTGATTTAATAGTAGCTCACCCTGTTGCCAGATATCATCCCCATCATCCCAGGTGATTTAATAGTAACTCACCCTGTTGCCAGATATCATCCCCATCATCCCAGGTGATTTAATAGTAACTCACCCTGTTGCCAGATATCATCCCCATCATCCCAGCTGATTTAATAGTAGCTCACCCTGTTGCCAGATATCATTCCCATCATCCCAGGTGATTTAATAGAAACTCACCCTGTTGCCAGATATCATCCCCATCATCCCAGGTGATTTAATAGTAACTCACCCTGTTGCCAGATATCATCCCCATCATCCCAGGTGATTTAATACTAACTCACCCTGTTGCCAGATATCATCCCCATCATCCCAGGTGATTTAATAGTAGCTCACCCTGTTGCCAGATATCATTCCCATCATCCCAGGTGATTTAATAGTAACTCACCCTGTTGCCAGATATCATTCCCATCATCCCAGCTGATTTCTCACCGAAGCCTGCTGCCATTTGAGAGACCAGCTGACCCTGGGGGGGAGAGGAGGACGGTCATTCATTCATTATCACCACGGTGTGGAAGTTCTTCACTGGTGACCACAGATTCCGTATGAAGAGAATAGGTGCAGTGTCCCCCCCCCCCTCAACTGGACAGGTACAATGAGAAGAGGGATAGAACAGGTTTGGAAGCTCTGAGCTATCCCTACAAGCCCCCAAGTCTCTTCATGTTACTTACTTGACGTTTTGGGGTGAAAATTATTTCAGGTACAGCAAGTACATTCGTCCAAAAAGCTAAACAAAATACAAAATGGCTGTATTTTTTCCAGAACCAACCCTCTCAGTCAGTTTACTAACAAGTGTAGGGAGGGAAATCACTTCTGACCAGAAATGAAGGTTACAGACTGCACCAGTGAAGTGTCGGGCTGGGGAGACAGACGGACAAACTCACCCCAGGGTGTGAGGGCTGGCCGGGGGATCCTGGCTCACCAGGGTTCCCTGGGACTCCTGGTTCCCCGTCGAAGCCTGCTGGGCCCTGTAAACCCTGGATTTGAGGAAACATATGCAAACACATGAGTGACAGTATTGAACGTCACTACTACAGAGATGATTTGACATGTCTACCAGATTCAACATATGAAGGTACTGAAGAGCAGTGAGTTATCTCAGGATAGTTTGTTGGTCCTCGGTCACATTGAATCGCAGTATTGTAACACGCTTCTCTAGATGTAAATGTCATGGTGTTAGACATACTTTTCTGCCCTTGAAACCAGTGTATCCTCTGCTCCCCTGAGCTCCGGGAGGACCCTGAAACATTGACACAGATAACAAGAAAACATCATCACTTTCACATGATATTTTACACTAGCAGTAGTGTCTTCCCACTGTAGCTGTGGACAGAGACCGCAGTAGTAGCATCAGCTAACCCTCCTTACTGACACTCTATAGTACCATCTAGTGTGGTAAAGGGAATCTGACTGAAAATTAGGAGGGGAGTGGCCAGCCAAACTTCTATACAGTATACCAGAGGAGGCTGGTGGGAGGAGCTATAAGAGGACGGGCTCATTGTAATGGTTGGAATAGAATCAATGGAATGGAGTCAAACACATTGTATCCATGTGTTTGATGTCTTTGGTACAGTTCCATTGATTCAATTCCATCCATAACGATGACCCGTAAGAGAAACTTCTAACATAATCATGTCAAATAATAATGTCTACAGAGTGCTCACCATTGGTCCGGGTTGACCTACTGGCCCCACGACCTGGAAACAAAAAACAAACAAAAACACTTATAAAAGTGACAGTATGATGTTTTTGATAACAGTTGTCATAATAGGTGTCAACAGTCACATTAATTGTTAATTAACAGATGCGCTGTCTCTGAGAGGTATGAACACAGACTTACGTAAGGGATATCACCAGGTTCGCCTTTCTGACCCTGGAAATCAAATGCATCACATAACAATGTGACAATCAGCTCAGCTATTCAGGTAGCCTGGTTCCAGATCTGTTTGTGCTCTTACCAACCCCATTGCTCATTGTCAAGCCAAATACGTGTATGACAATGAGTGACAAGGAGCTGGCGTGACAACACAAACAGACGGGCACTCAGGCTAATATTCAGGGGTGTGTCCAAGTAAAAATTGGAAAACGGAAGATTGAGAATATCTTTTATCATTACTCACCTTGAACGCCATCATTTCTTTGAGGAAGGGAAAGGAAGAAATCAGATTTTAACGTAGATCTTTCATCCTTAATTTGACATGTGATCTTCAATGACTTGATACTGTGTTATATGTTGAAACACTATGAAATCTAGTATGTTTTCCCCTCTTATCATCAGTCAGTGAGACACCTCCAGGGAATCCAAAGTTAATCGCTACGTTTCACACTTGGGTTTCCATGCAACACCTTGCAGTAACAGTTCATCTGAGGTAATGATGTAGACATGTGAGCCGCGCCCTTTAGACATATAATTCATATATATGTTTAAGCATGTATGTATATATACATATATATCTCACCTATCCTCCTGTTAGCGCTGGAGAAGCTGTCACACACGGGGCAGCACTCTCCCTCAGGGATGGTCACCTTCTCACAGTTCCCCACCATCTCACACTGCACCTCCTCACAGATGGTGGTTCCACTGTCACACACACACACCTTGCACGGCTCTGGGGTCCACATGTCATTGTGGGCGTACACCTGCCCGTTGTCCCTGCAGGTCTCATCCTTCTTCTCGTCTACTGAGTCATGGAGATTGAAGAACAGAATATGAATCAGACGTAGGTCCTATTAGAAAATACTGAGAGAACTGAGAGGATGTAGAGAGTCTGAAATGAGAATGTTGTAAGAAATGTAACAACACCATTAATCGAACACCATTCCATCATGACCATGAGGAATAATTCTCTTAGTGGGCACTTGAAACTGTAAAACATGGATCAATGTAATGTGGTGAGAATGTAGTCACCCGTTTTGATCTTTGGTAGCAGATTATCCCAGGTAGTAGCCTGCTGGCCCTGGGTTCCTGCGGCCTCAGAACACACAGGGCAACATTCTCCCTCAGGGGTGCTGGTTTCCTTACAGGCTAGGTCTTCACATCGGATGTCCTCACAGGTAATAGTCCCCAGGTCACACACACAGATCTTACATGGCTCCGGGTTCCAAATCTCGTTGTTGCTGTAGACTTTGCCGTTTTCGGCACAGCTGTCTTCGTTCCCTGCCACAGCAAGTAAACAGCATTTACACACATATCTTTACATGTTATGTCCTCAACCCATATGAGGTAAGAGGTAGAATAACCCTCTACAATAACACCAGGAAACAACACCACCATGTTTCTGGGATTTTCAGAGTTGACAAAAAGCATGAATGATCATTTCTGGCAAATAGAATCAAGGGGATGTTTAGGAGGCCTGATGAGGGATGAGAGTTTTTAAGGACCATGTGACCTGATGAGTGTCCATTTGACTAAATTATTAGCCTTGTAAATTGTGTGTTTCTTCTATGGCCACTAGGTGGCAGACTGAAGAGAGAGAACACTGTCCCAGAGTGGGACCATCTCACATTTACTATAATGTGGACAATGTGGTGTTGGTGTCATTGTGTTTAGGAACACGTCCGAAATTCTGTTCAATCAAGTATAGCTCACTTGCCATGAACTCGCCAATGTGTGAAGTGTTCAGTTTAGGGTTTTTATGAAGAATGTAACACATTAACAGGATAGAATGTCCTGACCTACTCTTTATAACCCACTCTTTATGAGTAGGTCAGGACATACTCATACCTACTCTTTATGACCTACTCTTTATGAGTAGGTCAGGACATACTTATACCTACTCTTTATGATCTACTCTTTATGAGTAGGTCAGGACATACTCATACCTACTCTTTATGACCTACTCTTTATGAGTAGGTCAGGACATACTCATACCTACTCTTTATAGCCCACTCTTTATGAGTAGGTCAGGACATACTCATACCTACTCTTTATGACCTACTCTTTATGAGTAGGTCAGGGCATACTCATACCTACTCTTTATAGCCCACTCTTTATGAGTAGGTCAGGACATACTCATACCTACTCTTTATGACCTACTCTTTTTGAGTAGGTCAGGACATACTCATACCTACTCTTTATAACCTACTCTTTTTGAGTAGGTCAGGACATACTCATACCTACTCTTTATGACCTACTCTTTTTGAGTAGGTCAGGACATACTCATACCTACTCTTTATAACCTACTCTTTATAACCCACTCTTTTTGAGTAGGTCAGGACATACTCATACCTACTCTTTATGACCTACTCTTTATAACCCACTCTTTTTGAGTAGGTCAGGACATACTCATACCTACTCTTTATGACCTACTCTTTATGAGTAGGTCAGGACATACTCATACCTACTCTTTATGACCTACTCTTTATGAGTAGGTCAGGACATACTCATACCTACTCTTTATGACCCACTCTTTATGAGTAGGTCAGGACATACTCATACCTACTCTTTATGACCTACTCTTTATGAGTAGGTCAGGACATACTCATAACTACTCTTTATGACCTACTCTTTATGAGTAGGTCAGGACATACTCATACCTACTCTTTATGACCTACTCTTTATGTTTCTATCATTTTCAGTGAAGCTCTTCATTGTTAACTGTTTTTCCTCCCATGTGTAATTCTGAGTGTTGGAAGAAGCTCACACCAAGGATGTAGTTGCGTAGGACGATTGCTGACCATAAGAGCAATTTCACAATTTTCTATGACAAAATAGGAAGTTCGTCATTATAAATCATTACGTTACTTAGCAAAATTACATCTCCCCACTTGTCATTTGAAGTTGTAAATTCTAGGCCTACATCTAAATATAGTCGACATAAGTACTGAGTAAGACAGTGACGTCATGTAAGTCCAAACCAGTAATATAGACTAAGAAATCAGACTTTCCATTCAGGTTCTGGGCTTGATGTTATTTTTGTACCTTTATAAATAGGTGCCTACGTTGCTCTTCCCACTTCAATGAGATCCCTGAGATCATTCCCTGATGATAAGAGGAAGATGATACACAAGCACGATGACACAGAACAGAAGCTCTTTTCACAATTCATCTGTGAATCGGGGAAACATCGCTCCAATACAGATGCTGCCTGGAAGCAAGAAACAACCCAAGCACCTCCCATGGCATTATCTAGGCGGGGTGGTGGGGCCTCTGTTGGAAACTAAGGGAGTGAAACTAGGAGAAACACTGACCACCTGCTGCAGTACTATATGTAGTATCCTTGCGGAATCTCACTTTTATAAACTTAGCCAGTTTTATATGAAAAACATAACTTCTAAGTACTCATTATGTGGGCGAGCTTCTCCCCAAGAGAGAAGCTACTTTTCAAAAGCAGGAGTTATTTCAGGGAAAACCACAGCAGCCTATATTATAGGTTATGCTTAGCATGTGCCTGTGGCTGGGCTGTATTTCTGGGCCAGCCATGAGAGGCCACACCCAGCTAACTCCACAGCCATGGAATCTAAACGCTTCATCATATGAACCAACTTCCATTTACAAAATGGTGTAACATTATTAAGTCAGCTGTACCCAAGTGAATAATGTAAATGAATCAATAATATGTATATTGACTTCACCAACCAGGGTGTTCTTATTAAACCCATTATATTCAGAGTGTTGATCACTATAAAAGTGAGGCCTGTGGTTACTGTAAATTGAATCCATTTGTGGTTTGCACATGGACCAAAACACTGTTCCTCTTCAGTTAATTATCCAATATGGCCGCCTGCTATAACTTCCCACTACACACTGACCTTCATGACACTGTGCTGCTCAGCTGTGAAGTCAGGTGAAAGTGATCTTGGTGTTATATTATCAAGCACTATCACATATTGTCCAATAGTATACTGTGTTACAGCTAAAGAACATGGGGGAACATTTTGAAAAGTATGGTTTTCATGTCTTTTTCACTGTAGCGTTAATCTGCTCAAACAATGCACCACAAAAGGTTGGTGGCTTGGGGAGGACGGGCTCGTTGTAATGACTGGAGCGGAATCAGTGGAACGGTATCAAATACATCAAACACATGGTTTCCAGGTGAGCTGTCCTCCCCTCAGCAGCACCCTTACTACACAATACCTGTGACTTTTTACACTAAGACGTTTTCTATAGCAACATAGGCCTAAACCCCCGAGCAGCAGGTGTGACCTACTGGGTTTGAACTCAGGTTGCTTGTTTGAGCTAACACCAGTCATCAGGGCCTTATCTACCTGGAGTTCACCTATCGGATAGGATTAAAGACATAGATATAGAATGAATAGAACGAATGAATAGGACGAATCATTGACTTGAATGGGAACTCCCGTTCTATTCATTCTGTTTCTATGCATTTCATCTTATCCGATGGATGTAATCTGGACAGATAACTTTTAAAAAGCCGGGCCCAGGTGGCAGGTAAAGTTAGGCCTACTTATCACCTGATTGACCTGTCGCTACACAAGCAGACACAAAACGACAAGGAGAGAAACCATCTTCGCTGTTCAAAGACAGCATACTCCTAAAGTGATATGGGCTTTGTGGATGCCGACAGTATGAAGCATATTCATACCCAGCATTCATCGTTTCACTGGGTGTGTTCGGTCGCTCTCTGGCAAACCCCTAACCAAAATCAGTGGCCTGTTTTGGTCCGTCCCCACATCATTATGGCCATGGCGCTCTACAACCCTTCATTCAGCCTTGCACTGAAATAGCCCTGCCAGCCAGTCAGCCAGCCAGTCAGCCAGTCAGCCAGCCAGTCAGCCAGCCAGCCAGTCAGCCAGCCAGCCAGCCAGTCAGCCAGTCAGCCAGTCAGCCAGTCAGCCAGCCAGTCAGCCAGTCAGCCAGCCAGCCAGCCAGTCAGCCAGCCAGCCAGTCAGCCAGCCAGTCAGCCAGTCAGCCAGCCAGTCAGCCAGTCAGCCAGCCAGTCAGCCAGCCAGTCAGCCAGCCAGCCAGTCATGCACACAACACCACTTTAACACGAGGGATGTATTTTTGTTGCTGTTATTGTAGAGAAGAATTTGTTCCTAACTGACATGCCTTGTAAAAACCAAATAAAAATATGGATTCTATCCATGATTGTGTGTTTGTATCCAGACATCTCTGAGAGAACCTATCCCATTAGTTTGATTTGAACACTTTATTTACTCTCTTGTAAAAAGTTACAATATGAACAATGAGAAAATAGCATCCATTAAAGTGTTGATTTTATTTTCTGTTTTTTGGGGGTTAGGGTTACGTGGCCAACGTGGTCCAGAGACTGGGTGGCCTGTAAACTGGACTGAACCTGCTGTGAGTGAGAGGTATCATGGTACTTATAAAACAAACCACTTCCTACAGTAAAACAATAAGACACATTTTAGTACTTTATATTTCATTTGTGAGAAAATAATTGTGATATTGAGGCGTGTAAACTGAACACAAACTGAACACAAACTGAACACAAACTGAACACAAAAAAGAAAGAAAAAGAAAAGAAAAAAATAGAAAGATAGGAAAGGAAATATGAACGTTGCTTATACACCACCTATAGATGTTCATTAAGGCCCATAAAAGTATCAAACGCATAAAATTGTTGCATCCTCTCATTGACATGCTTGATCTATCCTGAGAAGGGTTGCAGCAGTAGGGTATATTACTCTAAACTTTCGAGTACTTTACCAGTAAACTAACAGAATGTTGGTAACTTTCAAGGAATATATGGAATCTTACCAGATGACATCTAGGGGCCTTTTTGTGGCTTATCACATGTAAAATATATATACAGTATATATACAGTATATATATATATATATATATATATATATATATACATTCACATGTCTAATAAGTTGACTTTATATATAAAAAAATGGAATGACAAAACTGTAAAACATCTGAAATATAAACCTTAGTGAATATAATTTGTGTTTAATGAGGGTTGTTTCAGCATGAAATATTATTTACATCTTTTTACACACTTGTATTTATTTTACTATGTCAATATGTCTTTGTTGTAAATGTTTTGTGGCCAAACTGGTGGCAGTTGTGAAAAAAGACAATAGTTGGAAGAGTTGCAGAGTTGGTTAGAGGCTTTTTTCATTAATTATGCTCTTTTCTCTTGAACCATGTGGTCTATCCACTAGAAACTCATGGACAATATGGGCACAGATATAAAAAAATATATATTATATATGAATATATATATTTTTTAGTATTGAAGTATAAATCACCAAAGCTACCATAGATTGCCATAGATCACTGAAGATCCCAGTAACTTTGTTATATTACGGGTAGCTCTGCAACCCTAATCCTTTGTTCCCAGAGGGACTTTTACAAAATGTGTTGCCTGTAGACTCAAGATCTCCATGGAAAAACAGTCATTCCTGTACTCTGCTGCAGTTCTGTGGAACGGGTTACCAAGCTACCTGAAAACTGTCTTCAGAGAAAAGCTTTAAGGTGCCACTTAAATAATATCTGAGAAATAGTGTGTCGGTGTGATTAGAGGTGTGATTAGAGGTGTGATTAGAGGTGTGATTAGAGGTATTCTTTGATGAGGCGACTCCTAAACGGGCACCTCTGTGCTGTTGATAGGGTTGATATAGTAGTAATTGATTTTACTGTAGTTTTGAAATTGCATTGTGTGTGATGTGTCAATTTTGACCACCTGCCATCTACCTGCCGAAGAGGATCATAACAGTCCACCACAGTGGACGCATCATAATACCCATAAAAACAGGGTTTTTCCGCCATTCATTTTCCACATTGTGAATTCTACAAAAAATACCAATGAATTGTGTGTTTGGTGTAGGCTTACCCTGGCATGACGTTTTGATAGCCTGGTCTGTGTTTGGTGTAGGCTTACCCTGGCATGACGTTTTGATAGCCATGTAATTCTCTCTTGGACACGGTCAGTTTTATCAATTATTCAATTCAATGTGACATCTGTAATGTCGTCTGCGCCTGACGCAGCCTACAACTTCTAATTATTAAATCTATTAAATCAATCAATAAAAAAAATGTAGAACAAAAAGTTAAACACATGAGCAATTCATATCACTCAGTACAAGCAATAGCAATCAACACAATCATCTGTCAGTCGGACCATAAGTCATGCAGTGCAGCCCCGTCCACTCACCTAGGTTGACATCCTGGCTGGTCACTGTCAATACCGGAAACAGAGATATAGCCAGACATAGAATAATCCTGGAGAGCACAGAGGTGGCCATGTCTGCACCTGAGACAGGCACCTTCCCAACACACGTACAGGGCAGAGAGGAAGACGAGAGAAGAGGAGGATGAGAGAGCTAGGCTAGCGTTGCAGTGCACAGTACCATCCAGTAATATCCAGGTAGCCTTGAGAAGAGAAAATAACTGCCTGAACTAGACCAGAGAAACAGTCTCTCTCTCTCTCTCTCTCTCTCTCTCTCTCTCTCTCTCTCTCTCTCTCTCTCTCTCTCTCTCTCTCTCTCCTCTCTCTCTCTCTCTCTCTCTCTCTTCTTCTCTCTCTCCCACCGCCTCACTCTCTCTCTACTTCTCTCTCTCTCGCGCCTCTCTCTCACTCCCTCTTTTAAAGGGTTGTCTAACCTCTAATTTTCTTCCTTTTTCCTGTGCTCTCAGTCTCAGACAGCCAGCGTTCAGCAGATTACTGAAAATAGAATCCGTTTCTGATTACAGATGACATTATAGTAACAGTAAAAGGCCCTATATATAGGATGTCATGTGTGTCATCCTAGAGCTCTGACGAGGAGGAGTAGTAGGAAGGATCGGAGGACCAAAATCCAGCGTGGTATGTATCCATAATATAATTTAATGAGACTGAATACAAAAGTACAAGAGAACGGGCGGGCGGCTCTGGCAGCTCAGGACAGACGGGCGGCTCTGGCAGCTCAGGACAGACGGGCGGCTCTGGCAGCTCAGGACAGACGGGCGGCTCTGGCAGCTCAGGACAGACGGGCGGCTCTGGCAGCTCAGGACAGACGGGCGGCTCTGGCAGCTCAGGACAGACGGGCGGCTCTGGCAGCTCAGGACAGACGGGCGGCTCTGGCAGCACTGAACAGGAGGGAGACTCTGGCAGCGCTGGACAGGAGGGAGACTCTGGCAGCGCTGGACAGGAGGGAGCACCTGGAGGGAGGAGACGGAGAGACAGCCTGGTGCGTGGGGCTGCCACCGGAGGCCTGGTGTGCCCCGTAGCCCGGCCAGTGCTGCGGGGTGGAACAGACCACACTGGGCTGTGCTGGCGAACTGGGGACACCGTGCGTAGGGCTGGTGCCATATACCCCGGGCCGAGGTGATGCACTGGAAACCAGATGCGCTGAGCCGGTTTCATAGCACCTGGCCTAATGCCCACTCTAGCCCGGCCGATACGAGGCGCTGCGATGTAGCGCACCAGGCTATGCCTGCGCACTGGGGACACCGTGCGCCTCACGGCACGGTAAGCACGGGGAGTTGGCTCAGGTCTCCTACCTGACTTAGCCACACTCCCCGTGTGACCCCCCCCAATAAATTTTTGGGGCTGCCTCTCGTCCCTGTTGCGCTGCCATGCTAACTCCTCATAATGCCACCTCTCGGCTTTGGCTGCCTTCAGCTCTCCCCGGGGGCGGCGATATTCCCCAGCCTGTGCCCAGGGTCACTTTCCGTCCAAAATCTCCTCCCATGTCCAGGAGTCCAGAACCCTCTGCTCCTGGTTACCACGCTGCTTGGTCCGGTTGTGGTGGGTAGTTCTGTAATGGCTGTCGTGGGTTGAAGAAGGTGAAGAGGACCAAAATGCAGCGTGGTATGTATCCAAAATATAATTTAATTCGACTGAATACAAAAGAACAAGAGAATCAAAATGAAAACCAAACAGTCCCGAATGGCGCAAACACTGAAACGGAAAAATAACTACCCACAAACACAGGTGGGAACAGGCTACCTAAGTATGGTTCTCAATCAGAGACAACGATTGCCAGCTGCCTCTGATTGGGAACCATACCAGGCCAAACACATAGAAATACAAAACCTAGACTACAAAACATAGAATGCCCACCCCAACTCACGCCCTGACCAAACTAAAACAGAGACATAAAAAGGAACTAAGGTCAGGACGTGACAATGAATGTCTGTATTAAAATGAGGAGGGTAGGATATTAAAATGAGGAGGGTAGGATATTAAAATGAGGAGGGTAAGATATTAAAATGAGGAGGGTAGGATATTAAAATGATTACACAAACAAAACCTGACGCGCCAAACAAATCAAAACACCAGCAAACACACCAGCGGGACGTAATGTATTCCGAGATGTCAAGGCAGCCATTTTGCAGCAGAAGGCTTGGAACGCTCACCAGCTTCACAAAAAGGCTCCCCAGTAGTTTCTCTGGATTTACTTGACATTGTGAAGGCATTCACAGACGTTTATTCATTCCATGTCCCCATATGGTCATTTGCACAGTAATACATATTTGTGTCCTGCTTGTCTTATCTCTGTAATCGCCTACCTGGGTAGTCATTCTGACCTTTAGAAAGGACCTTCTATTCCTGGTCAGTGTTAATGGACCAGTGTGAATACAGACATAGTTTACACTGTGGAAACCACACCCATTTCCCACTTTTGAAAAAAATCTCATAAATATACAACATTACGTTTCATTTCCCAGCCAAACAGCTAAATTACAAGGAAGACAAGGTCATAACATAACATATCCTGTATGACCTTTTGGGTGGGGAAGTATTCAACTCCCTGTAACATGTAGACTAGTCTATTATTGGTACCAGACACAACCACAAGAAATGTACATTTGAACATAGACACCACAAAGACCACCACTCTTCTTGCTATTTGTCATGCTAGTTCACAACACAGGAACCAGATGTTTCACATGCTACTCTGGTATTGTTTCATGAGTCCGTTGTGATATAGTCCCGAGTGGCACAGTGGTCTAATGCGAAACATTTGGGACTATATCAACAACATTTGGGAACCACACAATAGACAGCTTTTTGGGTGGAGTTTTCCTTTAAGCTGTGTACCCTGATCCATTTAAATTTGATCAGATTCCCTAACCAGCTACAATTACACTATTGATACTTACACTGATATCACTTTTCAGTGCTCAGGGCAGCATTATGATAGACATCTAGGGCCTCAAAGACAGAGTAGCACAGGAAGTACTGCATAACCATTGGTGAGGTCACTGGTCACATGACAGGAAGAATGAAGGCAACTACCTGTCCAATACGTTATGGGACAGCTTGTCCCCATATCCCCCTTACATGGTGTCTCCATTATTCATTAGCCCTGAGCTGCACAGCTGAATGACTCTACCTGTTTGAGAGACATCTATTCAGAACAACTGTCCACCTGTGCAGAACTTCCCAATGTGAACTCACCAAAGCCAAGAAAAAGAGAACAAATGTATTTAATAGTGTAAACTAAAGGATTCACATTTTCCTGGACAGCGGACACTTACAGTCTACCTGTTGCTGCCTTAAATTTCCAGCAGTGACTCCTGCACCCGTCTGCTGTTCCTTGGTCACGGTATGTTCGCTCGCGGGACTAAGAACTTTGTGAAGCAGGTGGGAGACACAGGTCGGTTGATCCCTGTACCGAGCCTGAGTGAGGCTGACCGCTACCAACCCTCAGCCTGGTCACCAGGAAGAGGAAGAGACACTTCTGGAAGAAAACCAAGTACGCCTCACCCCCTTCTCCCTGAAAGACATCCT
>NW_022261982.1:1168770-1348592 GCF_002021735.2 Oncorhynchus kisutch | reverse complement strand
GTAATAAGAGGGGCGGGGGCGTATGCCTTATGGCCAACGTGACATGGTGTGATGAAAGAAACATACAGGAACTCAAATCCTTTTGTTCACCTGATTTAGAATTCCTCACAATCAAATGTAGACCGCATTATCTACCAAGAGAATTCTCTTCGATTATAATCACAGCCGTATATATCCCCCCCCAAGCAGACACATCGATGGCTCTGAACGAACTTTATTTAACTCTCTGCAAACTGGAAACGATTTATCCGGAGGCTGCATTCATTGTAGCTGGGGATTTTAACAAGGCTAATCTGAAAACAAGACTCCCTAAATTTTATCAGCATATCGATTGCGCAACCAGGGGTGGAAAGACCCTGGATCATTGTTACTCTAACTTCCGCGACGCATATAAGGCCCTGCCCCGCCCCCCTTTCGGAAAAGCTGACCACGACTCCATTTTGTTGATCCCTGCCTACAGACAGAAACTAAAACAAGAAGCTCCCACGCTGAGGTCTGTCCAACGCTGGTCCGACCAAGCTGACTCCACACTCCAAGACTGCTTCCATCACGTGGACTGGGAGATGTTTCGTATTGCGTCAGCCAACAACATTGACGAATACGCTGATTCGGTGTGCGAGTTCATTAGAACGTGCGTTGAAGATGTCGTTCCCATAGCAACGATTAAAACATTCCCCAACCAGAAACCGTGGATTGATGGCAGCATTCGTGTGGAACTGAAGGCGCGAACCACTGCTTTTAATCAGGGCAAGGTGTCTGGTAACATGACTGAATACAAACAGCGCAGCTATTCCCTCCGCAAGGCTATCAAACAAGCTAAGCGCCAGTACAGAGACAAAGTAGAATCTCAATTCAACGGCTCAGACACAAGAGGCATGTGGCAGGGTCGACAGTCAATCACGGACTACAGGAAGAAACCCAGCCCAGTCCCGGACCAGGATGTCTTGCTCCCAGGCAGACTAAACAACTTTTTTGCCCGCTTTGAGGACAATACAGTGCCACTGACACAGCCTGCAACGAAAACATGCGGTCTCTCCTTCACTGCAGCCGAAGTGAGTAAGACATTTAAACGTGTTAACCCTCGCAAGGCTGCAGGCCCAGACGGCATCCCCAGCCGCGCCCTCAGACTCCGGAGACGGGCACATCAGCTGCTTGGTCTGGTATCCCAAAACATCAGCTGCTTGGTCTGGTATCCCAAAACATCAGCTGCTTGGTCTGGTATCCCAAAAACATCAGCTGCTTGGTCTGGTATCCCAAAACATCAGCTGCTTGGTCTGGTATCCCAAAACATCAGCTGCTTGGTCTGGTATCCCAAAACATCAGCTGCTTGGTCTGGTATCCCAAAACATCAACTGCTTGAAGAATCTTAATGTTGAACTTTTGGACTTCCTCGTTAACATCTGTGATGCAGAGCGTTGTTTCCTCCAGCTGTTTTACAAGTTGGTCAGAAACACACCCAGGTTGTGTGGAAAAGGAACAAAATCTCAGCAGCTTCCGTTTGTTCTTCATACTCGAAAATACGCTTCAGTGCCACAGGACAGGTCTCTCCAAGGGACCTGAAGTTTGATGTAAGAGCTAGACAGGTCTCTCCAAGGGACCTGAAGTATGATGTAAGAGCTGGACAGTTCTCTCCAAGGGACCTGAAGTATGATGTAAGAGCTGGACAGTTCTCTCCAAGGGACCTGAAGTATGATGTAAGAGCTGGACAGGTCTCTCCAAGGGACCTGAAGTATGATGTAAGAGCTGGACAGTTCTCTCCAAGGGACCTGAAGTTTGATGTAAGAGCAGGACAGGTCTCTCCAAGGGACCTGAAGTTTGATGTAAGAGCTGGACAGGTCTCTCCAAGGGACCTGAAGTATGATGTAAGAGCAGGACAGGTCTCTCCAAGGGACCTGAAGTTTGATGTAAGAGCTGGACAGGTCTCTCCAAGGGACCTGAAATATGATGTAAGAGCAGGACAGGTCTCTCCAAGGGACCTGAAGTTTGATGTAAGAGCTGGACAGGTCTCTCCAAGGGACCTAAAGTTTGATGTAAGAGCTGGACAGGTCTCTCCAAGGGACCTAAAGTTTGATGTAAGAGCTGGACAGGTCTCTCCAAGGGACCTGAAGTTTGATGTAAGAGCTGGACAGGTCTCTCCAAGGGACCTAAAGTTTGATGTAAGAGCTGGACAGGTCTCTCCAAGGGACCTAAAGTTTGATGTAAGAGCTGGACAGGTCTCTCCAAGGGACCTGAAGTTTGATGTAAGAGCTGGACAGGTCTCTCCAAGGGACCTAAAGTTTGATGTAAGAGCTGGACAGGTCTCTCCAAGGGACCTAAAGTTTGATGTAAGAGCTGGACAGGTCTCTCCAAGGGACCTGAAGTTTGATGTAAGAGCTGGACAGGTCTCTCCAAGGGACCTAAAGTTTGATGTAAGAGCAGGACAGGTCTCTCCAAGGGACCTGAAGTTTGATGTAAGAGCAGGACAGGTCTCTCCAAGGGACCTGAAGTTTGATGTAAGAGCTGGACAGGTCTCTCCAAGGGACCTAAAGTTTGATGTAAGAGCTGGACAGGTCTCTCCAAGGGACCTGAAGTTTGATGTAAGAGCTGGACAGGTCTCTCCAAGGGACCTAAAGTTTGATGTAAGAGCAGGACAGGTCTCTCCAAGGGACCTGAAGTTTGATGTAAGAGCTGGACAGGTCTCTCCAAGGGGCCTGAAGTTTGATGTAAGAGCTGGACAGGTCTCTCCAAGGGACCTGAAGTTTGATGTAAGAGCTGGACAGGTCTCTCCAAGGGACCTGAAGTATGATGTAAGAGCTGGACAGCTTTGCAGGAGACAATTGCCAGCTGGATAAAGAGAGAGCCATCGTGTGCAAACATGTCACAGAATTTCACGCCACTCAATGTCAACAAAGGCAAAAAATGCACGCAGTTCTTCTCTTTGGGAAGCAGATACTGATAAGTGGTTGTAGATCTGTAAAACAATTGTCTCAATATCCACTGACAGCTGATCGCAGGCGTGCTTACAGGCATTATGAGCTATGTGAGCTGGGCAATTAGCTTTCAGAATGCGATTGTTGGCACTGCTCAATAACTGGTCAACTGGAGAGGTGTTTTCCAATTATGTCAGTTTCCTCAGTAGACGTCATGAAGAATGCACCGATATTGCTAGCACCTTTAGCTAGAGTGGCCTTGTGCATTTCTGTGGATGTATGCTGAGTTAGGTCATTCTCCCCTCTATGGCCAGTTGAGAATTCCTGACGCATAGAGTACAGAAAGCTTTGGTTGAGTCACCACTGACGAGCTCTACTCACGTCTGTTTGGCTTCACGTTGTTTGTTGGAGCTGAACAGCCTTTTCTTTTTTGCAGGTTTATTCATATTTCCTTGATCTGCCAAACCGACCAAACAATAACAGAAATGACTTTGCAGGAATTGGTGCGTTTACGTTATACTGTGATTGGAGGAATATACGGGACAAGGGACAAACCAATTTAGCCCAATATAAGGGACATCCTGGCTAATACAGGACAGTTGGCAACCCTCATTTAACTGTTGAAATAAACATTCACATGCAACCATTTTGTACAAACATTGAAATGTTGGCTCATGAGACTGGATGGGAATTTTCATGTTGTCGGTGTTAGTGTCTTCTGTCTTTAGTGTTGCAGCAAAGATCCTATCAACATGTATCTTGTGGGGTTGAGGGCCGTTTCAACCATCCTGGAAAGTATTGCTGTTAACCTGAGCAGTAAAAACTCTGACATTCTCTTTCAAAGTAAGTCCCTCCACCGCCATCGCTGTAGCAAGTGTACAAGATGGGACTCTGTTTTCATTGGTTCTGTCATGGCAACCTTGTAACAGAGGCCTGCTTCATAATTGGATTCTGGTGTTGGGGACAATAAGCTCAACTCCCATGGCAGAGCAAAGGAAAGAGAAACGCTTGACCTTTTTGTGCTTCACAGGAACAGTGAGATGTCTTCCTCTGTCGGTAGAAATAAGTCATTATTGTTACTCAAGTGTGAATGTGTGATATATATCAGATGTCATCCACCATGGATGAAGGACATATTTGGAACAATAGCACATAGTACAACATTGCCACTGAGGTGACAGCGATGACAGGCGACAAGATAACTGACGCACGGTTAAACAACAAGTTAAGAGAAGAACATGAGATATTTTGGTAACACTTTACTTGACACCCAGCGACATAGCACGATATGACACGGTCATAACCATGTCATAATATGTCATAACAGCTGACATAACTTGTCATAACCCGTTAGAATGAGTGGAATTTCTTTCTTCTTAATGAGTTTGAGCCAATCAGTTGTGTTGTGACAAGGTAGAGGTGGTATACAAAAGACAGCCCTATTTGGTGAAAGACCAAGTCCATATTATGGCAAAAACAGCTCAGATAAGCAAAGAGAGACGACAGTCCGTCATTACTTTAAGACATGAAGGTCAGTCAATTCGGAAAATGTCAGCTGTCATAACATATTATGACATGGTTATGACCGTGTCATGTGTTATGACACTGGGTGTCAAGTGAAGTGTTACTGATATTTTTGTGCCAGATTCAATTCTTTTCTTTGTTATTTTTTGATCCTCAGTCAGATAAGAGGCAGAGGAGCAATCCTTCTATAACAGGAAAGGGATGTACATATCTGGCCGGGAGGAAGTGGATAGCGAGAGAGTTCTCTTTTTGGCCTTCCCCCCAGACAGATATCAAAAAGAATGTCATATTGGTACAGATGCTAATGAATAACTTCCTCTCTTTCAGACATGGAGATGTCATTCATAAACAAATAGAGATGTAGGATCTTAATTTAATTTGAGCCAGTTTGCTACAGCAGGAAAATAATACATGTGAATCATTATGTGGATTATAATTAATGGACCTTTTTGTAGGGGTTGATACATTTTTTGTAAGGAAAAATCTAGTTTTAAATTTCAAAGTGGAAATGACAAACTTCGGAAACCTTTTTAAACCTCAAATACACTACAAGTTGTACATTTCCTGTGTTGCAGGAAAGTTCTCCTGAAACATGGTGATCAAATTAAGATCCTACATCTGTATCTTATAGGCTGACCACATTGTTGCTAACTAACCATCTGTAATCATTGACACTGACATAAACAAGTTATTGTGTTCATGGAGCCTGCATGTTGTTTGGACTAGCCAATTACAGAGCTCTCTTTAACAACCCTTTGTTTGGACTAGCCAATTACAGAGCTCTCTTTAACAACCCTTTGTTTGGACTAGCCAATTACAGAGCTCTCTTTAACAACCCTTTGTTTGGACTAGCCAATTACAGAGCTCTCTTTAACAACCCTTTGTTTGGACTAGCCAATTACAGAGCTCTCTTTAACAACCCTTTGTTTGGACTAGCCAATTACAGAGCTCTCTTTAACAACCCTTTGTTTGGACTAGCCAATTACAGAGCTCTCTTTAACAACCCTTTACTCTGTCTTACACCTCTTTCTTTAACACTGAAATGTGGACAGTGCTTCTGTTGCTTTGTGGACCAATGGGAGCCTTAGAAGATGTTATCCACTGCAGATCACACTGAATTATTCCTCAGTGTTCAAGAGAAAGGACTGGGATGTACTGGATTAGTACGTCTTTGTGAGGACTTGTCTTCAGGCACGTGTTGTAACAAATCCATGTATGCTACAACCCACTGGGTAAAAACTGCTTGAATCGACGTTGTTTCCACGTCATTTTAACAACAACTAAATGTATGTGAGGATGTAGAATCAACATGGAAGACTGATTGGTTTTGCAAAACGTCCTCAATTTAAAGGAATTAAGGGATTTCCTTAATTTTTTGACCCAACGTTTAACCTAAATCCAATGTCACGGTGAAATGTTTTGTTGATTTCACATTGAATTCATGTCAGTTGACAACTAAACCAAAATCAAATAAAAACTAGACGTTGAACTGACGTCTGTGCCCAGTGGGAATACAGTAGCTGAATATACACTTGTTGTGAAAGGTCTGTCAGACTAAGCAATATGTAGACTAGGTTTCTACCAACAAGCCTGCTCTGAACACGCTTAACAAAACGCTTTACAGAAATTAAAGAACAACAACAACTTTGCTGATGAAGAGCGGTCGCACCTGAGACCCCTCTTCCTTTACGTCTTCTTCTCTTCCTCCGGGTGATAATGATGGCGTGATGAATAAAGAAACGTCTCCAATCCCCATATCCCTCGCCTCTCCTCGCCCTCGCCTCTCCTCGCCCTCGCCTTTCCTCGCCCTCTCCCCGCCCCTCGCCTCTCCTCGCCCTCCCCTCTCCTCGCCCTCGCCTCTCCTCGCCTCTCCCCGCCCTCGCCCTCGCCTCTCCTCGCCCTCGCCTCTCCTCGCCCTCGCCTCTCCTCGCCCTCGCCTCTCTCTCCTCGCCCTCGCCTCTCCTCGCCCTCGCCTCTCCTCGCCTCTCCTCGCCCTCGCCTCTCCTCGCCCTCCGCCTCTCCTCGCCTCTCCTCTCCTCTCCTCGCCTCTCTCACCCCGCCCTCGCCTCTCCTCGCCCTCGCATCTCCTTCGCCCTCGCCTCTCTCTCCTCGCCCTCGCCTCTCTCTCCTCGCCCTCGCCTCTCCTCGCCTCTCCCTCGCTCTCCCTCGCCTCTCCTCGCCTCTCCTCGCCCTCACCCCTCCTCGCCCTCGCCTCTCCTCGCCTCTCCCTCGCCTCTCCTCGCCCCTCCTCGCCCTCGCCTCTCCTCGCCTCTCCTCGCCTCTCCTCGCCCTCGCCTCTCCTCGCCCTCCGCCTCTCCTCGCCTCTCCTCGCCTCTCCTCTCCTCGCCTCTCTCTCCTCGCCCTCGCCTCTCCTCGCCCTCGCCTCTCCTCACCTCTCCTCGCCTCTCTCTCCTCGCCCTCGCTCTCCTCGCCCTCGCTCTCCTCGCCTCTCCTCGCCCTCGCCTCTCCTCGCCCTCACCCTCCTCGCCCTCGCCTCTCCTCGCCTCTCCTCGCCTCTCCTCGCCTCTCCTCGCCTCTCCTCGCCCTCGCCTCTCCCCGCCCTCGCCTCTCCTCGCCTCTCGCCCTCGCCTCTCCTCGCCCTCTCCTCTCCTCGCTCTAACCTTATTGTCTGCCACTTCCAGGCCGAGCTCTTCAGAGTGACGCTCGTACAAATCAGATTTGAGTCACAGTATATGGCCTTTCCACACCTCCTGCACAACAGAGTAGGAAAAAAAGGGTCTCTTCAAACACACACACAGCAACGTGTTGTTCATATTGAAAGGAGAAACTGTTAAATGAGTTGTATTGATATTTAGATCATCGACAAGGCACCCTCTGGGCACGCGCTGATTCAATCAGCGTTCTATACATGTCATTTTAATGAACTTACATTGAACCAATGTGGAATAGATGTTGAATTGATGTCTGTGCCCAGTGGGTGTTGTGTTGCCTAGTTATTGTAGAAGAGTAAATGCAACGAAATCGGCCGAGGCCGTTTCAACTAGAAGAGCATAGTGTAGTATAGTATGGATTTTAGATTAGAATACAATGATGGCTCAGTTGATCTTTATGGAAAATGCTTTTTATATCGTTATTGGAGGTCACCCATCCGGTACATTGACCTTGTACATCTGTTTTGAATTACTACATAATACCACATATTACTGCACCCTGAAAATCTGAATTAATTTGAGAAATATTTATCTGGATAGCCTGCTACAGAGTTATGACCTAACGACAGTAGATTTAGTGAAGGGACATCAGACTCAACTCAACGTTGCCCTGTCAGTCACAGTGTACTCACAGTCCGCAGATGAGCTGACATGTAGATTGCTGCTTTCAGTGATAAGTAGCTGTCTGTTGTGGCGCTCCACTTCTTGTTTAATAAATATGTTTTGAATATTGTCTGTCTGTCTGTCTGTCTGTCTGTCTGTCTGTCTGTCTGTCTGTCTGTCTGTCTGTCTGTCTGTCTGTCTGTCTGTCTGTCTGTCTGTCTGTCTGTCTGTCTGTCTGTCTGTCTGTTCTGTCTGTCTGTCTGTCTGTCTGTCTGTCTGTCTGTCTGTCTGTCTGTCTGTCTGTCTGTCTGTCTGTCTGTCTGTCTGTCTGTCTGCCAATCCAATAGTACTCTGAGCTTGTATGGTTACTAGTCTGAGTCTATAGTACTCTAAGCTTGTCTGGTTACTAGTCTGAGTCTATAGTACTCTGAGCTTGTCTGGTTACTAGTGAGAGTCTATAGTACTCTGAGCTTGTCTGGTTACTAGTGAGAGTCTATAGTACTCTGGACTTGTCTGGTTACCAGTCTGAGTCTATAGTACTCTGGACTTGTCTGGTTACCAGTCTGAGTCTATAGTACTCTGGACTTGTCTGGTTACTAGTCTGAGTCTATCGTACTCTGGACTTGTCTGGTTACTAGTCTGAGTCTATAGTACTCTGGGCTTGTCTGGTTACTAGTCTGAGTCTATAGTACTCTGGACTTGTCTGGTTACTAGTCTGAGTCTATAGTACTCTGGGCTTGTCTCGATATCTGGCCATTCAGCCATACAAACAAAACATGACCCAAATGGGAATTTAGTTACTGCAACTAATACCTTGCAAGGTTCATACTGTTGGCTGGATGGTTTGACAAGACTTTGACTTTGATCAAGTGGATGTTCTCATCCTGATTGCCACTGACAGCACAGCATGGACTCAGTCGATTGACAGCCTGAAAAGGATGATTGCAGAATGCTGGTAGAGTTATATGATTGATTAACTTGAGATGATTAACTTGAGATACAATCTTACTTGTGATTTCCAACTAAGAGTGGATTCCTTATTATTAGGTACTGTCATGCGTAGGTGTAATAGGTGGCAGGGAAGTCAGGCGCAGGAGAGTCAAATGGAGTGTAAAATGGAGTCTTTTAATAAAGTCCACGGAGTATGCTCCATAACACTCTATATACATAAACACAAAACATGGGTACGAGGACCTGACACGCACCTATACAACAATCACACTACACTGACAATAAAACAATCTCTGACAAAGACATGAGTGGAAACAGAGGGTTAAATACACAACAGGTAATGAATGGGATTGAAAACAGGTGTGTGGGAAGACAAGACAAAACCAATGGAAAATGAAAAAAGGATCAATGATGGCTAGAAGACCGGTGACGTCGAACGCCGAGCACCGCCCGAACAAGGAGAGGCAACGACTTCGGCATAAGTCGTGACAGGTACATTGGATTGGTTTGATAGGAAGCTTTGAAACTGTAGAAGATGATGAACAGAAGAATAATATTCCTCTGTATTTTTCATCTGGATTAAATAACATTTACTCAGCTTCTAAAATGCATTGGGGAGAATTCATTGATAAATCATCTAAAAATGACCTATTTGTTTAATAATTGACTTTCATTTAATTAGACATCAATCTCTTCATAATTATTTCAGGTTTATGTAAAACAGCCCCTGTTTCCCAGAATAAGTAAGAAACTGTCAATACATAAGTCATAACACCATCCAGCTGGCGATCGGCATCAGCTTGCAGGTGCCGAGGTCCGCCACAAGGAGTCGCTAGAGCGCGATGTGACAAGGAAATCCCGGCCGGCCAAACACTCCCCTAATCCGGACGATGCTGGGCCAATTGTGCGGCGCCTCATGGGTCTCCCAGTCTCGGCTGGCTGTGACACAGCCTGGGATCTAACCCACATCTGTAGTGGTGCCTCAAGCACTGAGATGCAGTGCCTTAGACACCCTGGAGGCCACCTCATGGATTTAAAAGGAATGGACTGGTGTAAAGGATATGGTGGGAACTCCCTCCAGCCATGCTTGCCCTAATCCAATGCATTTAAATGCGTGATGCTGAGTGAATTAGTGCACACTTCTGGGTAAAGGGTAGAGCATCAGAAAAGAGCCACAGACAAGATTATTATCCAAAGGTGAGTAGTTGGAAATATCATGGTTCACCTCTCCCCCGCACTCTCTCTCTCTCTCTCTCTCTCTCTCTCTTTCTCTCTCTCTCTCTCCCCCGCTCTCTCTCCCCCGCTCTCTCTCTACCCCGCTCTCACTCTCTCTCTCCCCCGCTCTCTCTCTCTCCCGCACTCTCTCTCTCTCTCTCTCTCTCTCCCCCGCTCTCTCTCTACCCCGCTCTCAATCTCTCTCACCCCCGCTCTCTCTCTCTCTCTCTCCCGCACTCTCTCTCTCTCTTTCTCCCCCGCTCTCTCTCTCTCCCTCTCTCTCTCTCTCCCCCCGCTCTCACTCTCTCTCTCTCTCTCTCTCTCCCTCTCTCTCTCTCCCCCGCTCTCTCTCTCTCTCTCCCTCTCTCTCTCTCTCTCCCCCCCCCTCTCTCTCTCTCTCTCTCTCTCTCTCACTCTCTTCCAATCCCTCATCGAATATCAAATCCACACTGAACATTCATTAGATCAGCAGGGATTGATTCCATACCTTTTAAGACCTTGAGACCTTTAATACCAGGAGTCATGTTAAAGGAATCGCCACATCTTTTAATGCACTAAGACAAATGTTCATCTGATTTTCAAACTAACTGTCTGATTGTGATACAGATTGTTCAGTAGTTTCAGATTGTATTCACAATATAGGACATGTCTGTTTCTCCTCCTGCTGAGCCCATGAGCAGATCATATTTGATCAAATATCTGACTATAGTATTCTCAGCCGGGTTAATTCCACAAATTCAATTTTAACTCAATTCCCAGTAAATTCCATTTAATGAAATTCAAATTCCAGGTCAGTCTTTCAATCAAGAGAGAATTAAATTATTCTCAATTCCAATGTTAATGCTAATTCCAATTATAAAATTCCCAATTCAGTATTATCCCCAACAATGCCATAAGGCTTCAGGCTGATCATGACACTGTTCAGACAACCTAGCTACACTGGAAATATAGAAGCACATGCTGAAATTATTTAAAACAAATTCTGCAGTCTGTTTTTGATACTAAGTGCATTAATTCCTTTAACTGGGAAATGTACAAATATTGAACTCCAATTCAATTCCAAATATATATTATTTAAACAATTCCAATTAAAAATGTCCAGTCTAATTCCAACTCATTTCCAATTCCATAATTTGAGGATTATTGAAATGTTAATTGAATTCAATATATATTCTCCAATTCATAAGTGATTTCAAGACTTGAATTGGAATAGATTTGTGTTCTACTACCTCGTAATGTAACATGATGAGAGAGAGAGAGAGAGAGAGAGAGAGAGAGAGAGAGAGAGAAGAGAGAGAGAGAGAGAGAGAGAGAGAGAGAGAGAGAGAGAGAGAGAGAGAGAGAGAGAGAGAGAGAGAGGAGAGAGAGAGAGAGAGAGAGAGAGAGAGAGAGAGAGAGAGAGCTCAGTCCAGGTCCAACAGCACCACCTGTTGTTCAAAGCCAACCCTTGTTTAACGCCTCAGCTGAAGACACCATGCACATTACATTGATTTACATTGCACTACAGTGGGCTGTTAATCAGGAATTCATCAAATGATACATTGATGTGAGGAAAATATAGCCTGGAGACATAACAGTAATTCAAAAGGATAATCCTTGGAAAAGAAGTGTTAAGAAGGAAGGGCGAGTTACTGTGTGACTGATCCAATGATTCAGCACAGTGCTTCAGGCTTCTATAGGAGACAGAGAACATCATATTGTAACCAGACTTCAGTAGCGGTGTGTGGGTAGAATCACCTGGGAAGCAGCTAGGGGGAAAAAGCCATATTACAACCTGTGTTGTGATACTTGTGTTGTTTGCTCTATAACCTGTTAGTTCATATGTCTTGACACTGTGATATTTAGGTCTAAAGGCCGAGACAATAAGTAGAAACAGTGGCAGAATACATTCAACCACACCTCTGTTTCATCACAAACCCGGAGTGCAACTCTGTCCGGTGGAGTCCACAAAGCATATTGTATGTAACAGTTAGTTACCTGATATACAGCATGGTCAAGAAACTTCATGTTTCCAACATTTTCCGACTAACGATTTAGAACCAGGGACAGTTACTGCAAGTCGCAAAGAAAACAGTTGCTGCCTCCACTATTCCAGCACCATTTCAACTTCAACATTTCAATATCATCTCATCACCTATTCTTAGTCTAAATCAGTGATAACTAAAATACACTAAAAACGATTTAGTCCAATCAGCATAAGCTAAATGTCATGCGGCTGTCCATGGTACTGGTTTGTGTGTGTGTGTGTGTGTGTGTGTGTGTGTGTGTGTGTGTGTGCACGTGCACGTGCAAGTACAAAAAACACGTTGACTCCCCCTACTTGTAGAGAAATGCCATCATTCTCTCTTTCATGTTGACGAAACAGTCTATCACTCTGTCATACAGTACACTATTTTATTTGTTGTTAAGTAAAACCACAAACACACACGCATGTAAACAGTGCCACAAATGCCCTGAAACGTATTCAGGTGGCCTTGTTGATTTTTGTGTTTTTTCATGTTTTCCTTGTTTTCCTCTTTTGTTGATTTAGTTTGTTGTTGGTGGTTTGGGGGACGGTCGCTGGGGGTGGGAGGTGGGGGGCTGAGTCTTAGGGGTTCGGAACTATGGGGAGGGTCTCGGATGGTTGAGGGGCAGCTCTCAGGGAACTGTGTGGGAAATCTTGGGTGGTTGGTGTCCTGGCGGTTGGGAGCTTGGGAGGTGGCCGATAGGTCGCTGGTTCGAGTCCCCGTTTTGAATTGGTGGGAGATCTGTCGACGTGCCCTTGGGCGGGGCGCTTGACCCTGGTTGTTCCTGTGGGTCACTCTGGATGGGAGTCTGATAGATGACTGAATGGAATGTAAATGTTGAGTGGCTTCAGTGCAGGTAGATTGTATGTTTTAATATTCATTTCTTTAAACTAACACAAGTCCAAATCCCTATCTCCATCCATGGCTAATTTAGGAAAGGGCTGAAGTTAGCTAGCTAGCCACCGGAGGACAATGATGACAAGGACAACGAGACACAACCATTCAAGTTTGTTTCATTAAATGACATTTTGTTTCTGATACGATTGGTGTGAAGCCAAATCCAAACTGGCATCTCTTGACACTTTTTTTGGTGTTCCAGGACCATTCTGTGTAATGCAGTCCTTGAGACAGACAGTAAAGGGAGGGAGGAGAGAAGTAGAAGAGAGAGAAATCTTTGACTATGTACAGACTCAGTGAGCATAGCCTTGCTTTTGAGAAAGGCCGCCGAAGGCAGACCTGGCTCTCAAGAGAAAACAGGCTATGTGCACACTGCCCACAAAATGAGGTGGAAACTGAGCTGCACTTCCTAACCTCCTGCTAAATGTATGACCATATTAGAGACACATATTTCCCTCAGATTACACAGATCCACAAAGAATTCGGAAGCAAATCCAATTTTGATAAACTCCCATATCTACTGGGTGAAATACCACAGTGTGACATCACAGCAGCAAGATTTGGGACCTGTTGCCACAAGAAAAGGGCAACCAGTGAAGAACAAACACCATTGTAAATACAACCCATATTTATGTTTATTTATTTTACCTTTTATACTTTAACTATTTGCACATTGTTACCACCCTGTATATATACATAATATGACATTTGAAATGTCAATGTTATTCTCTTGGAAATTCTTGGAAATTCTGCACGTGTAATATTTACTGTTCACTTTTTATTGTTTATTTTGCATTTGTTCATGATCTACTTCACTTGCTTTGGCAATGTAAACATATGTTTCCCATGCCAATGAAGCCCCTTGAATTGAGAGAGAGAGAGAGAGGTTCTCAAGAAAGATAAAGTGAGTGAGAGTGACAGAGAGAGAGAGAGAGAGAGGTTCTCAAGAAAGATAAAGAGAGTGAGAGAGAGCGAGAGAGAGAGAGATGATGTGTAGGACAGAGGTACTCATTTACTATTTCAGAAAAACATTTGCTATTTAAGAAGGTCTGGTAGCACACATGTCCTAGGTGACAAAGGTCTGGATGGATATTGTCATTAATCGGCATAGTAACTAACCCCCACCTCGCAAACATGTGACTCCAAACTGTTCACACCCCTCTTATTGGCAGAGACAACATGTTCAGTTTAGAAGCACATTTCCCGCAGTTCTACACATTTTGCACGGGGAAGATATCTTTCTTTGCTGTTTTAAAACTAATTTCCCCCAATAAATAAATAAAACATGTCTTATGCGCGTTTATATCATCAGGGGTTAAAGCACGTGGGGAGCCACGGGTTCATAACGCCGTTCTCGGGCCAGGTCCGGACCGCGGTCCACCAGTTGAGTATGGGGGGATGTAAGAGGTCTAGGAGGCCTGGGCCAGGTCCAGACCACGGTCCACCAGTTGAGTATGGGGGGATGTAAGAGGTCTAGGAGGCCTGGGCCAGGTCCGGACCGCGGTCCACCAGTTGAGTATGGGGGGATGTAAGAGGTCTAGGAGGCCTGGGCCAGGTCCAGACCGCGGTCCACCAGTTGAGTATGGGGGGATGTAAGAGGTCTAGGAGGCCTGGGCCAGGTCCAGACCACGGTCCACCAGTTGAGTATGGGGGGGATGTAAGAGGTCTAGGAGGCCTGGGCCAGGTCCAGGTCCGGACCGCGGTCCACCAGTTGAGTATGGGGGGATGTAAGAGGTCTAGGAGGCCTGGGCCAGGTCCAGACCACGGTCCACCAGTTGAGTATGGGGGGATGTAAGAGGTCTAGGAGGCCTGGGCCAGGTCCGGACCACGGTCCACCAGTTGAGTATGGGGGGGATGTAAGAGGTCTAGGAGGCCTGGGCCAGGTCCAGACCGCGGTCCACCAGTTGAGTATGGGGGGGATGTAAGAGGTCTAGGAGGCCTGGGCCAGGTCCAGACCATGGTCCACCAGTTGAGTATGGGGGGATGTAAGAGGTCTGGCCTGGGCCAGGTCCGGACCACGGTCCACCAGTTGAGTATGGGGGGATGTAAGAGGTCTAGGAGGCCTGGGCCAGGTCCAGACCGCGGTCCACCAGTTGAGTATGGGGGGGGATGTAAGAGGTCTAGGAGGCCTGGGCCAGGTCCAGACCACGGTCCACCAGTTGAGTATGGGGGGATGTAAGAGGTCTAGGAGGCCTGGGCCAGGTCCGGACCGCGGTCCACCAGTTGAGTATGGGGGGATGTAAGAGGTCTAGGAGGCCTGGGCCAGGTCCAGACCGCGGTCCACCAGTTGAGTATGGGGGGGATGTAAGAGGTCTAGGAGGCCTGGGCCAGGTCCGGACCGCGGTCCACCAGTTGAGTATGGGGGGATGTAAGAGGTCTAGGAGGCCTGGGCCAGGTCCAGACCGCGGTCCACCAGTTGAGTATGGGGGGATGTAAGAGGTCTAGGAGGGCTGGGCCAGGTCCAGACCGCGGTCCACCAGTTGAGTATGGGGGGATGTAAGAGGTCTAGGAGGCCTGGGCCAGGTCCAGACCGCGGTCCACCAGTTGAGTATGGGGGGATGTAAGAGGTCTAGGAGGCCTGGGCCAGGTCCAGACCGCGGTCCACCAGTTGAGTATGGGGGGATGTAAGAGGTCTAGGAGGCCTGGGCCAGGTCCAGACCGCGGTCCACCAGTTGAGTATGGGGGGATGTAAGAGGTCTAGGAGGCCTGGGCCAGGTCCAGACCGCGGTCCACCAGTTGAGTATGGGGGGATGTAAGAGGTCTAGGAGGCCTGGGCCAGGTCCGGACCACGGTCCACCAGTTGAGTATGGGGGGGATGTAAGAGGTCTAGGAGGCCTGGGCCAGGTCCGGACCACGGTCCACCAGTTGAGTATGGGGGGATGTAAGAGGTCTAGGAGGCCTGGGCCAGGTCCAGACCGCGGTCCACCAGTTGAGTATGGGGGTGTGTAAGAGGTCTAGGAGGCCTGGGCCAGGTCCGGACCACGGTCCACCAGTTGAGTATGGGGGGGATGTAAGAGGTCTAGGAGGCCTGGGCCAGGTCCAGACCGCGGTCCACCAGTTGAGTATGGGGGTGTGTAAGAGGTCTAGGAGGCCTGGGCCAGGTCCAGACCACGGTCCACCAGTTGAGTATGGGGGTGTGTAAGAGGTCTAGGAGGCCTGGGCCAGGTCCGGACCACGGTCCACCAGTTGAGTATGGGGGTGTGTAAGAGGTCTAGGAGGCCTGGGCCAGGTCCGGACCACGGTCCACCAGTTGAGTATGGGGGTGTGTAAGAGGTCTAGGAGGCCTGGGCCAGGTCCAGACCACGGTCCACCAGTTGAGTATGGGGGGGGTGTAAGAGGTCTAGGAGGCCTGGGCCAGGTCCAGACCACGGTCCACCAGTTGAGTATGGGGGGATGTAAGAGGTCTAGGAGGCCTGGGCCAGGTCCGGACCACGGTCCACCAGTTGAGTATGGGGTGATGTAAGAGGTCTAGGAGGCCTGGGCCAGGTCCGGACCACGGTCCACCAGTTGAGTATAGGGGAGTGTAAGAGGTCTAGGAGGCCTGGGCCAGGTCCAGACCACAGTCCACCAGTTGAGTATGGGGGGATGTAAGAGGTCTAGGAGGCCTGGGCCAGGTCCGGACCACGGTCCACCAGTTGAGTATGGGGGGGTGTAAGAGGTCTAGGAGGACTGGGCCAGGTCCAGACCACGGTCCACCAGTTGAGTATGGGGGGATGTAAGAGGTCTAGGAGGCCTGGGCCAGGTCCAGGTCCGGACCACGGTCCACCAGTTGAGTATGGGGGGATGTAAGAGGTCTAGGAGGCCTGGGCCAGGTCCAGACCACGGTCCACCAGTTGAGTATGGGGGGATGCAAGAGGTCTAGGAGGCCTGGGTCAGGTCCGGACCACGGTCCACCAGTTGAGTATGGGGGTGTGTAAGAGGTCTAGGAGGCCTGGTCCAGGTCCAGACCACGGTCCACCAGTTGAGTATGGGGGGATGTAAGAGGTCTAGGAGGCCTGGGCCAGGTCCAGACCACGGTCCCCCAGTTGAGTATGGGGGGATGTAAGAGGTCTAGGAGGCCTGGGCCAGGTCCAGACCGCGGTCCACCAGTTGAGTATGGGGGGATGTAAGAGGTCTAGGAGGCCTGGGCCAGGTCCGGACCACGGTCCAGCAGTTGAGTATGGGGGGGATGTAAGAGGTCTAGGAGGCCTGGGCCAGGTCCAGACCGCGGTCCACCAGTTGAGTATGGGGGGGATGTAAGAGGTCTAGGAGGCCTGGGCCAGGTCCAGACCGCGGTCCACCAGTTGAGTATGGGGGGATGTAAGAGGTCTAGGAGGCCTGGGCCAGGTCCGGACCGCGGTCCACCAGTTGAATATAGGGGGATGTAAGAGGTCTAGGAGGCCTGGGCCAGGTCCAGACCGCGGTCCACCAGTTGAGTATGGGGGGATGTAAGAGGTCTAGGAGGCCTGGGCCAGGTCCAGGTCCAGACCACGGTCCACCAGTTGAGTATGGGGGGATGTAAGAGGTCTAGGAGGCCTGGGCCAGGTCCAGGTCCAGACCACAGTCCACCAGTTGAGTATGGGGTGATGTAAGAGGTCTAGGAGGCCTGGGCCAGGTCCAGACCGCGGTCCACCAGTTGAGTATGGGGGGATGTAAGAGGTCTAGGAGGCCTGGGCCAGGTCCGGACCACGGTCCAGCAGTTGAGTATGGGGGGATGTAAGAGGTCTAGGAGGCCTGGGCCAGGTCCGGACCACGGTCCACCAGTTGAGTATGGGGGGATGTAAGAGGTCTAGGAGGCCTGGGCCAGGTCCAGACCGCGGTCCACCAGTTGAGTATGGGGGGGATGTAAGAGGTCTAGGAGGCCTGGGCCAGGTCCGGACCACGGTCCACCAGTTGAGTATGGGGTGATGTAAGAGGTCTAGGAGGCCTGGGCCAGGTCCGGACCACGGTCCACCAGTTGAGTATGGGGGGGATGTAAGAGGTCTGGGAGGCCTGGTGCACAAAGAAGAGCAATAGCATCATAATGATTTGATCTCATCATTGATCTCATCAAATGAGCACGTCCGCCTCTATTAGACTCTGGCATTGTGGGTAGACTTGCTCTGACTTGTCAGGTGATTAACTCAAATGAACAATTAGGCAGCTGGCTGTCACAATAACGCTCTCTCTCTCTCTCTCTCTCTCTCTCTCTCTCTCTCTCTCTCTCTCTCTCTCTCTCTCTCTCTCTCTCTCTCTCTCTCGATGACGCTCTCAATGACGCTCAGGCTCTCCCCCCTCCTCCCCTCTCTCTTGCTCTCTCCCTCATCTCTCTCTCTCACTCTTTCCCTGTGTTTCTTTCTCTCTCTCCCTCTCTCTCCCTCATCTCTCTCACTCTTTCCCTGTGTTTCTTTCTCTCGCTCTTTACCTCTCCACCCTCTCTCTCTTTCACTCTTTCTGTCTCTCTCTCTCTCTTCCTCATCTCTCTCTCACTCGTTCCCTGTGTTTCCTTCTCTCGCTCTTTACCTCTCCCATCTCTCTCTCTTTCACTCTATCTCTCTCTGGAACAGAATAGGTTTGGTTAATTGCTGCTCTGAAGGCACTCCAAATAAATGATCCATTTGTGGTGAAATGTCGGTGGAGGTATTGCCAGCTGGTCTGGGGTGCTGTAGACACCTAATGAATCATTAAACAATAACTATCAACTCTTTGTAATGGTTTTGGTTAATGTGTAGAGCGGCTGTTTTACACTGACTAAATAGCTTGATGACAGTTTTGTTGGAGCTGGTTTTTAGACAATGTTGTACAGAAATATAGGGTACAGTGTGAAATGCATTTGCAGATATTTTGAAAACAAACAGAGCAAAAAAATCCTCTATTTAACCCATTTTCAACGGACTCCAAATAGCTGTTGAAATGTTGATATGTAAGATGTTATGAAGGGGCTATGAATGTTTATGAAGCCTTACGAAGCATTATAACCAAATTATAATATGTTATCTTATCCCTCTGATCCCAGTGCAATTTTATCCGAATGTATTCATCCCTTGTCCGACTCCAACCTATCCAGAAACCCTGTGTCTGGTTCAATACGTTTCCAATTCCTGCTTTTCCCCCAATCCTAACTGACCCCCTCCGGGAAGCTTACACCCCATTGGTCACGGTAGTGAGTGACTCCGCCCAACACTAGTCGGCCTCATCAGAATGAACCACTGGTTCCAGGCAGCCACACCTCAGTGAAGTGTGTGTACTCTCTGTCTCTAGGATATCCAGTACAGTGTCTTCTCACTCTGCTCCCTCTTTACACGGCTGAGAGGAGAAGCCCTGAGAGGATATCCTGTATTGGTTCCAGACAGATTAGCCAGCCCTCTCAATGCTTCAGAGAGCATGCTTCAGGAGCGTGACCAATGCTCAAATAGCAGCCAGAGTAATGCTGTCTAATGGTGACACAAGCCTGGGACTGTTAGCCCTAATGAATACACAATGCATGCTGCCTGCCAACAAGGGTGGAGAGTCGTGACCAGCCTTTCGAAAGGGTTGGTGTGTGGCAGGGTGTGTGTGTGGCAGGGTGTGTGTCTGGCAGGGTGTGTGCATGTGTGCCTGCAAGCCTGGCTGCCTGTGTGTGCATGCCTACGTGTGTGCTTGATCGAGAAATCGTGTACGTTCAGAGAAGAGCCAAAGCGTCAGCTTCTTTCATCGGAGAGTTGTACTTTCCCCATCGCCGTCTCTCCCTCTCTCACTGTACGGGACTGTGTGGCGGTGTGTGACAACACTGACTTCCCTCAGGGCTGACAACCACAACAGGGGAATAAAACAGGCAGAGGGTCTTTTCTCCGCTCCCATAGATCCTACTGTGCTCTATCTAAGGTGAAATCTATGGCTCTGTGGCACCACACCAGCTGTTCACCAGGGTTTGTTCCATTTCAAAGCCCTGTTAATGGGGACACATTAACCAGTGGTCTGGGAAGCAGGGTGATGACGACAGAGAGAGTTCAGGAAACTGAGATCAGTGAAAGAATGGCCTTGTGTCTGTTTTTCTTAGGTTTCTTTCTGTTGTTGTTGATGATGATGATGATGTTGTTGTTTATCAGTCTGTCAATGCCACATTGGAGCTCACTAAAGCTAGTATCCTTAGTTGCTACATCTATTTTTTGACTTTTTGCATTATTTAAATGTACACGTTGATTCTTGAAAAAGATAACCTAGAAATACCACATGATCTTAGTTCAACTGTCACACTCCATCAGAACCCAGAATATAAGCTTGTTTTTAATGTTTGTAAAACAATGTAAATATAAACAGAAATACATTAACGTAGACATCTTGGAAGTTTATTCCTTGCATGCACAGCTCTGTCTATGAATCTGAGAGTGGTTACATTTCTCCAGGCCCGTCCCTCAGATTCTTTTTACCAAAACAGAAGTGGGCTGAGGGATTGTTTTTATAGTTTAAATGAACGACTCCATCTTTAATTGAAACAATAACGAAGCGGTCACCCCACTTCTGTTTTGGTAAGAAAGTACCCAGATATTGGACAGGTAGACAGTTGAGAAGTTTAAGGCAATAAAGGACATTGAAGGCAGTTGAAGACTTGTATCGATGTCCTACAGTGTTGTTTTTCGGCACAAAAGGTTTGTTTCCCTGTAGTATGTTTGGGCATAGCTTCTGTTGACATTCTAAAATTGTAAGGTAGAGTTTTCAAGAGAAGTCTTCCGCTTACAATACCCACCTGCAATAACAACGACAAAAACTTTTGAATAAACCGTCACGCAAACTCCAGGTTGTATTTCCCACTGTGACGTCCTCTGTGTCTGTCTCCATCCTAAAGGCTTCTTCAAATTACGGTAGCGGTGAAAAAGACTCGGCTCCGCGCTCTCCCTCTCCCTCTCCCTCTCCCTCTCGCTGCTCAGAGCCTTCCCAGCATGAATTGCGTGGTCACGCCATGGCAGCGACCACTCTGCTACACCGTGGTTGACTAGGACGGGCAATCAGGTTCCACTCCAGGAAAGATCAATCCAACCTCAATGAAAATGTTAGTCTGCTTTTATAAGGCACTGACTTCCACTGATTTTCACCGAATAGCATTGATCATGCAGAAATAATGGAATGATTACGCTGTTGTTTTTTCTCTTTCAATAAACAAATTGTCCTGAGCTGTTATTGAGCGTTGGAGGCTTAGGGTGGGCTAAGGGAAGCCCACTTCAAACTGCACCATAACCTGCTGGAGCGCCAAGTCTAGGTCCAAGAGGATTCTAAACAGCTTCTACCCCCAAGTCATAAGACTCCTGAACATCTAGTCCAATGGCTACCCAGACTATTTGCAGTGCCCCCACCCCTCACCCCCTCCCACCCCCTCTTTACACCACTGCTACTCTCTGTTGTCATCTATGCATAGTCACTTTAATAACTATACCTACATGTACATACTATCTCAACTAACAGGTGCCCCGGCACATTGACTCTGTACCGGTACCCCCCTGTATATAGTCTCCACATTGACTCTGTATCGGTACCCCCTGTATATAGTCTCCATATTGACTCTGTACCGGTACCCCCTGTATATAGTCTCCACATTGACTCTGTACCGGTACCCCCTGTATATAGTCTCCACATTGACTCTGTACCGGTACCCCCTGTATATAGTCTCCACATTGACTCTGTACCGGTACCCCCTGTATATAGTCTCCACATTGACTCTGTACCGGTACCCCCTGTATATAGTCTCCACATTGACTCTGTACCGGTACCCCCTGTATATAGTCTCCACATTGACTCTGTATCGGTACCCCCTGTATATAGTCTCCACATTGACTCTGTACCGGTACCCCCTGTATATAGTCTCCACATTGACTCTGTACCGGTACCCCCTGTATATAGTCTCCACATTGACTCTGTACCGGTACCCCCTGTATATAGTCTCCACATTGACTCTGTACCGGTACCCCCTGTATATAGTCTCCACATTGACTCTGTACCGGTACCCCCTGTATATAGTCTCCACATTGACTCTGTACCGGTACCCCCTGTATATAGTCTCCACATTGACTCTGTACCGGTACCCCCTGTATATAGTCTCCACATTGACTCTGTATCGGTACCCCCTGTATATAGTCTCCACATTGACTCTGTACCGGTACCCCCTGTATATAGTCTCCACATTGACTCTGTACCGGTACCCCCTGTATATAGTCTCCACATTGACTCTGTACCGGTACCCCCTGTATATAGTCTCCACATTGACTCTGTATCGGTACCCCCCTGTATATAGTCTCGCTATTGTTATTTTACTGCTGCTCTTTAATTACTTGTTACTTTTATCTCTTATTCTTATCTGCATTGTTGGTTAGGGGCTCGTAAGCATTTCCCTGTGACTAATACAATTTGATTTGCATTTGCATTGTATTGTATAGCATTGGTTTCAACATGCTAACCATAGAATTACAAATTAGAACTGATAATATTATAGGATCTCTGTTCTACTGACTTGGTGCTTTGGAACTTTACTATACAGCTCCTAGATTTGAATAAATAAGGAAGTCTAGAGCTCTCATCCCCATACTGTTTTTAATTATTTACTTTTCTGCTCTTTTGCACACCAGTATCTCTACCTGCACATGACCATCTGATCATTTATCACTCCAGTGTTAATCTGCTCAATTGTAATTATTCACCTACCTCCTCATGCCTTTTGCACACAATGTATATAGACTCTTTTTTTCTTTTTTCTACTGTGTTATTGACTTGTTTATTGTTTACTCCATGTGTAACTCTGTGTTGTTGTCTGTTCACACTGCTATGCTTTATCTTGGCCAGGTCGCAGTTGTAAATGAGAACTTGTTCTCAACTAGCATACCTGGTTAAATAAAGGTGTTCTCAACTAGCCTACCTGGTTAAATAAAGGTGTTCTCAACTAGCCTACCTGGTTAAATAAAGGTGTTCTCAACTAGCCTACCTGGTTAAATAAAGGTGTTCTCAACTAGCCTACCTGGTTAAATAAAGGTGTTCTCAACTAGCCTACCTGGTTAAATAAAGGTGTTCTCAACTAGCCTACCTGGTTAAATAAAGGTGTTCTCAACTAGCCTACCTGGTTAAATAAAGGTTAAATAAAAAATAAAAAATATATTAAAAATTCAAGTGATTTCAAATACAAGTGTTTGGAGGGGCTTAACAGCAATATATTTGTTCCACTGGAAATCAATGATCTGAAATCAATGAGAGATAACAGGGGGAATCCTCCAGGGGACTGTTCTTTTAGCCTGAGGTGATACCAGTCTTCTATCACCCCTCCTGGGGAAAAAAGCAGGGATCCCCCTGGGTTATACCTTCATCTCCCCATTCTCTAAAAAAGACCTGGGCTCAGCTCAACACAGCACCACAGTCAGAACCAAATCTAGAAATGTATGTGTGACATGATAGGATTCTTCATATAGCGATGCTGATCTACTGTACATTATAAACTGGGTGGGTCGAGCCCTGAATTATGATTGGCTGACAGCTGTGGTATATCAGACCATTTATTTTTACAGTTCTAATTACGTTGGTAACCAGTTTATAATAGCAATGGAAAAGGTTTGTGATACGGTGCCTTCGAAAAGTATTCAGACCCCTTGACTTTTTCCACATTTTCTTAGGTTACAGCCTTATTCTAAAATGCATAAAATAGTTGTTTTTCCTCATCAATCTACACACCCCATAATGTCAAAACAGGTTTTTATACATTTTTGCTCATTTATTATTATTTTTTAACCAAAAAAACATATATATCACATTTACATAAGTATTCATACCCTTTACTCAGTACTTTGTTGAAACACCTTAGGTGGCTATTACAGCCTCAAGTCATCTTGGGTAGGATGCTTGCTTGGCAGACCAGTATTTGGGGAGTTTCTCCCATTCTTCTCTGTAGATTCTCTCAAGCTCTGTCAGGTTGCTACACAGCTATTTTCAGGTCTCTCCAGAGATGTTAGATTGGGTTAAAGTCCAGGCTCTGGCTGGGTCACTCAAGGACATTCAAAGATGAACCTTCACCCCAGTCTGAGGTCCTGAGCTTCTCTGGAGCAGGTTTTCTTCAATGATCTCACTGTACTTTGCTCCGTTCATCTTTGCCTCGACCCTGACTAGTTTCTCAGACCCTGCCACTGAAAAACATCCCCACAACGTGATGCTGCCACCACCATGCTTCACCGTAGGGATGGTGCCAGGTTTCCTCCAGATGTGATGCTTGGCATTCAGACCAAAGAGTTCAATCTTGGTTTTATCTGACCAGATAATCTTGTCAGGTGCCTTTTACTGAGGAGTGGCTTCCGTCTGGTCACTCTACCATAAAGGCCTGATTGGTGGAGTGCTGAAGAGATGTTTGTCCTTCTGGTAGGTTCTCCCATCTCCACAGAGGAAGTCTAGAGCTCTGTCTTAGTGAACATCGGGTTCTTGGTCACCTCCCTGACCAAGGCCCTTCTCCCCCGATTTCTCAGTGTGTCGGGGCGGCCAGCTCTAGGAAGAGTCTTGGTGGTTCCAAACTTCTTCCATTTAAGAATGATGGAGGCCACTATGTTCTTGGGGACCTTCAATGCTGCAGAATTGTTTTGGTACCCTTCCCCAGATGTGTGCCTCGACACAATCCTGTCTCGGAGCTCTATGGACAATTAATTGGACCTCATGACTTGGTTTTTGCTCCGACATGCACTGTCAACTTATATAGACAGGTGTGTACCATTCAAAATCAAATCCAATCAATTGAATTTTCCACAGGTGGACTCCAATCAAGTTGTAGAAACATCTCAAGGATGCACTTGAGCTCAATTTCGAGTCTCATAGCAAAGGGTCTGAAAACCTATGCAAATAATGTATTTACATTTTTTTAAATTAATCAATGTGCAAAAATGTCATAAAGCCTGTTTTTGGTTTGTCATTATGGGGTATTGTGTGTTTTTATGATTTCATCCATTTTAGAATAAGGCTGTAAAGTAACACAATGTGGAAGAAAATACCACGGCATCAAAATACCACGGCTTAGGCCCTGTAGTGTCCAATATACCAGGGCTAAGGCCCTGTAGTGTCCAATATACCACGGCTAAGGTCTGTAGTGTCCAATATACCACGGCTAAGGTCTGTATGTGTCCAATATACCACGGCTAAGGCCCTGTAGTGTTCAATATACCACGGCTAAGGCCCTGTAGTGTCCAATATACCACGGCTAAGGCCCTGTAGTGTTCAATATACCACGGCTAAGGCCCTGTAGTGTTCAATATACCACGGCTAAGGCCCTGTAGTGTTCAATATACCACGGCTAAGGCCCTGTAGTGTTCAATATACCACGGCTAAGGCCCTGTAGTGTTCAATATACCACGGCTAAGGCCCTGTAGTGTTCAATATACCACGGCTAAGGCCCTGTAGTGTTCAATATACCACGGCTAAGGCCCTGTAGTGTTCAATATACAACGGCTAAGGCCCTGTAGTGTTCAATATACCACGGCTAAGGTCCTGTAGTGTCCAATATACCACGGCTAAGGTCTGTAGTGTTCAATATACCACGGCTAAGGCCCTGTAGTGTTCAATATACCACGGCTAAGGCCCTGTAGTGTTCAATATACCACGGCTAAGGCCCTGTAGTGTTCAATATACCACGGCTAAGGTCCTGTAGTGTCCAATATACCACGGCTAAGGCCTGTAGTGTTCAATATACCACGGCTAAGGGCCTGTAGTGTCCAATATACCACGGCTAAGGTCTGTAGTGTTCAATATACCACGGCTAATGTCTGTAGTGTTCAATATACCACGGCTAAGGTCTGTAGTGTTCAATATACCACGGCTAAGGCCCTGTAGTGTTCAATATACCACGGCTAAGGCCCTGTAGTGTTCAATATACCACGGCTAAGGCCCTGTAGTGTTCAATATACCACGGCTAAGGCCCTGTAGTGTTCAATATACCATGGCTAAGGCCCTGTAGTGTCCAATATACCACGGCTAAGGCCCTGTAGTGTTCAATATACCACGGCTAAGGTCTGTATGTGTCCAATATACCATGGCTAAGGCCCTGTAGTCTCCAATATACCACGGCTAAGGCCCTGTAGTGTTCAATATACCACGGCTAAGGCCCTGTAGTGTTCAATATACCACGGCTAAGGCCCTGTAGTGTTCAATATACCACGGCTAAGGCCCTGTAGTGTTCAATATACCACAGCTAAGGCCCTGTAGTGTTCAATATACCACGGCTAAGGCCCTGTAGTGTTCAATATACCATGGCTAAGGCCCTGTAGTGTCCAATATACCACTGCTAAGGCCCTGTAGTGTTCAATATACCACGGCTAAGGTCTGTATGTGTCCAATATACCATGGCTAAGGCCCTGTAGTGTCCAATATACCACGGCTAAGGCCCTGTAGTGTTCAATATACCACGGCTAAGGCCTGTATGTGACCTATATACCACGGCTAAGGCCCTGTAGTGTTCAATATACCACGGCTAAGGCCCTGTAGTGTCCAATATACCACGGCTAAGGTCTGTATGTGTCCAATATACCACGGCTAAGGCCCTGTAGTGTTCAATATACCACGGCTAAGGCCCTGTAGTGTTCAATATACCACGGCTAAGGCCCTGTAGTGTCCAATATACCACGACTAAGGCCCTGTAGTGTCCAATATACCACGGCTAAGGTCTGTAGTGTTCAATATACCACGGCTAAGGCCCTGTAGTGTTCAATATACCACGGCTAAGGCCCTGTAGTGTTCAATATACCACGGCTAAGGCCCTGTAGTGTTCAATATACCACGGCTAAGGCCCTGTAGTGTTCAATATACCATGGCTAAGGCCCTGTAGTGTCCAATATACCACGGCTAAGGCCCTGTAGTGTTCAATATACCACGGCTAAGGTCTGTATGTGTCCAATATACCATGGCTAAGGCCCTGTAGTCTCCAATATACCACGGCTAAGGCCCTGTAGTGTTCAATATACCACGGCTAAGGCCCTGTAGTGTTCAATATACCACGGCTAAGGCCCTGTAGTGTTCAATATACCACGGCTAAGGCCCTGTAGTGTTCAATATACCACAGCTAAGGCCCTGTAGTGTTCAATATACCACGGCTAAGGCCCTGTAGTGTTCAATATACCATGGCTAAGGCCCTGTAGTGTCCAATATACCACTGCTAAGGCCCTGTAGTGTTCAATATACCACGGCTAAGGTCTGTATGTGTCCAATATACCATGGCTAAGGCCCTGTAGTGTCCAATATACCACGGCTAAGGCCCTGTAGTGTTCAATATACCACGGCTAAGGCCTGTATGTGACCTATATACCACGGCTAAGGCCCTGTAGTGTTCAATATACCACGGCTAAGGCCCTGTAGTGTCCAATATACCACGGCTAAGGTCTGTATGTGTCCAATATACCACGGCTAAGGCCCTGTAGTGTTCAATATACCACGGCTAAGGCCCTGTAGTGTTCAATATACCACGGCTAAGGCCCTGTAGTGTCCAATATACCACGACTAAGGCCCTGTAGTGTCCAATATACCACGGCTAAGGTCTGTAGTGTTCAATATACCACGGCTAAGGCCCTGTAGTGTCCAATATACCACGGCTAAGGCCCTGTAGTGTTCAATATACCATGGCTAAGGCCCTGTAGTGTTCAATATACCACGGCTAAGGCCCTGTAGTGTTCAATATACCACGGCTAAGGCCCTGTAGTGTTCAATATACCACGGCTAAGGCCTGTATGTGACCAATATACCACGGCTAAGGCCCTGTAGTGTTCAATATACCACGGCTAAGGCCCTGTAGTGTCCAATATACCACGGCTAAGGTCTGTATGTGTCCAATATACCACGGCTAAGGCCCTGTAGTGTTCAATATACCACGGCTAAGGCCCTGTAGTGTTCAATATACCATGGCTAAGGCCCTGTAGTGTCCAATATACCACGACTAAGGCCCTGTAGTGTCCAATATACCACGGCTAAGGTCTGTAGTGTTCAATATACCACGGCTAAGGCCCTGTAGTGTCCAATATACCACGGCTAAGGCCCTGTAGTGTTCAATATACCACGGCTAAGGCCCTGTAGTGTTCAATATACCACGGCTAAGGCCCTGTAGTGTTCAATATACCACGGCTAAGGCCCTGTAGTGTTCAATATACCACGGCTAAGGCCTGTATGTGACCAATATACCACGGCTAAGGCCCTGTAGTGTTCAATATACCACGGCTAAGGCCCTGTAGTGTTCAATATACCACGGCTAAGGTCTGTATGTGGCCAATATACCACGGCTAAGGTCTGTATGTGTCCAATATACCACGGCTAAGGTCTGTATGTGTCCAATATACCACGGCTAAGGTCTGTATGTGTCCAATATACCACGGCTAAGGTCTGTATGTGTCCAGTATACCAAGGCTAAGGTCTGTATGTGTCCAATATACCACGGCTAAGGTCTGTATGTGTTCAATATACCACGGCTAAGGTCTGTATCAGCCCTTAGCCATGGTATATTGGCCATATACCACACCTCCTCTGGCCTTATTTCTTAACTATATGTGGATCTGAACACAGTAGCCTACTCTGCCAATGACAGTCAGTGATAGATAGGTGTGTCAATGTAAATGATCTTCCATCAAAGTTCAATAGCAGATATTCCAGTAGTCGGCTAGATGACTGGAATGAAATGAGGTGTGAGATTATAGGTGTAGTTTTCTTCTCACACCCACAACATTACCAGAACTCTTGATTCAACAGAAGTGTATGGGCTTGTTTGTTGGAATCATCTGGCTAAACATTAATATTAAAGGGAAGTAAGACCAGAACATAAGTGGGACCTTTATCACTGACATTTTTATTCAATTAATGCAGCCAGTGTAACATGAGAGGGGCTTTTGAATCTGAGCCTTGTTGGAAATGTTTAGGAATTATGGAAACGCCGCCTCAGCAGCCCACGGGTAGGAAATTACACTGCGACAAAATAATTAAAAGGCATGTCTAATTTAAATACTTGCCTCAGTCCCCAGAAGTATTTATATGAGCGTACAGCACACGTGTGAGAGAAAACGCCGCTTCCACAGGTTTTGGAGTGAGATTACCTCAGGGCGGATGGTACAAAGAAACATGATTGGACTTCGGTTAGGGTTTAGTAAGGCAGGGAAGATTAGTAGATAAGACTATAGTCATCAGTCGTGTGGTGTGTGTGTGTGTGTGTGTGTGTGTGTGTGTGTGTGTGTGTGTGTGTGTGTGTGTGTGTGTGTGTGTGTGTGTGTGTGTGTGTGTGTGTGTGTGTGTGTGTGTGTGTGTGTGTGTGTGTGTGTGTGTGTGTGTGTGTGTGTGTGTGTGTGTGTGTGTGTGTGTGTGTGTGTTCCCCTAGTAGGACTTTTATTAGACCAGTTCCCTGAAAGAAAATCAGACTAAAGTCAAGTCAGACCAACATAACACGGGACATTAATATCCTCTAATGAGAGATATTATCTCTGTCACGTTGTAGTTTCTCCAGAGAGAGGTACAGCCATTATTACAACAGACCAGACCTGAGATCTAGATACATTATCCACTGCACACATCAGCATTACTGAGTAGCCAGGCAGCCACGTGATTCATATACATGACATTACGCAAAAACGTGGAGGAGCGTTCCCCTTTATTTGTGAATGTGAATCTGTGAGGTATACACCTACTCTGCTCTTAGCCACAGCCTCTGGCCGTACATCCTCTCCTCTCTGTCTGTGACACTGTGAGTCACAATGTGCTGGCTGAGCCGTTTCTGGGACAGGGTTATTAAGGGGGAAGATGGGGAGGTATGGAATAGGGAAGGGTGACAGAAGAGAACTATAGCATGAGAGCAGGAGGGGGTAACCAATAAATAGGGACAGGCCTAGGAGAGAGAGAGAGCGAGAGAGCAGAGAGCGGGAGAGAGAGAGAAAGGGAGAGGAATGTAAAGAGAGAGCGGGAGAGGGGGAAAGAGAGAGATGGAGGTGAAGAGAGAGCGGGAGAGAGAGAGAAAGGGAGAGGGAGGTGAAGAGAGAGCGGGAGAGAGAGAGAAAGGGAGAGGGAGGTGAAGAGAGAGAGGGAGAGAGGGAAAGAGAGAGATGGGGGTTACGGTCCCATTACAAGCCAGTGAAGCAGTTCGGCTGCCAGGCCACTATCCCAGGCACTGCTGACAAACTGTAACGTATATGAGCCTACAGCTGCACTCCCTGGCTGAGATCTGAGATTCAATTACTGTCCCAGGCGTGGGGGGACGCTAGATGCTTGGCATGTGGGGCCACAATCCAGCGCTTTGTCAGTTTGATATCCGCCTCAGTGACAGGTATGAGGGCCAGGACTGAGAGGAGGGCCATGTATGTCCGACGATGTACAGCATACAGAGAGAGGCAGACAGTGGAATGGGACAGAGGTGTTCCAGGCTTGTCATATTGAGCTACCACAGGGAACACAAGCTAACGTCCTGTCAGTTTGATATAGGTTTGTTACCAGCCTCAGAGTGACAGGTAGCCTAGGGTCAGGACTGAGGGGAAGGCTGTGGATGTCCTAAAAATGTCCACCATTCAGAAGGAAGCAGAGGATCCCAAGAGGATCAGTTGTTGAAGAAAAGATCCTGGGGATCCACATGACCTAATAAGGAGTGTGCATAGTGTTGTGGAAACCTGCATGAAGAGAGTAGGCAGAGACTACTGGAGTATAATAACCAACCTTTAAATAGGATTTTACACTTGGAAATGTCATCCTGCAGGTGGTTTCTGAAACTAATTAAACGTTTGAGCTCCTTGGTTAGGGAGGGTTTCCTCCCAAGGTCAAGAGAGAAGGCCCTGTTATACTCCAGCCAATAACAGCTCCTCTGTATCAGTGGCTACGGTTGATTACTGTAACTAATTTATTGTCATTTCATTCTGTTGGCTGCATATGGGGAGGGTTGTACGATTAGCCACTGGCACTGTTAGGTTCCTTGGACGCATGCATCACAGTGTGAGTCATGTGACCAAAGGGGGGAATGGTCAGTGCAAGCAGAAAATAATGGTAATGCGATTGCAGCACAAGTTTGTGCATAATGTTTAATTTTCCAAGAACACAGTGCCGGAAAACAAGTACTTCTTTGTCTCAACTGCCAGTACCCGGGGGCCCATTTGTAAATATGAAAAGGGGTTTTGTACATATGCCCACTTGTAAGAGAAAGAATACATTTCGGTAATGGTGGATAGCTACTCAGAATGGACTGAAGCTTTCCCACCAAATATGAGGAAGCAAAGAAAATGTCTGAGTACCTGTTTCAGGATAACTGGACATCGCCCACACAGGGATCTCATGGCCTATGAGAACCCCAGCATCCCCTCCTTGTGCTATCCCAGACCTGCATCTGTTGGATGACACTATGATGAAGTACTTTATAGCTCTGACTAACTGTTTCCGAGCTGTTCACTCACAGGTCTCTGCTGCCCAAACTCCTCCAGACAACTGTGTGGGAATCCTCTGGGTGGTGGCAGACTTTGAGACAGAGGCAGGTGAACGTGCTAGTAACCCCTCCCTGAGATCTTCGCTCCAACAAGGCCAGGCTTCCACAGGGGGAACCTCAGAAGCTCAGAAGTACTTCCGGCGCCGACAGAGATGGCCGCCTCGCTTCGCGTTCCTAGGAAAGTATGCAGTTTTTTGTTTTTTTACGTGTTATTTCTTACATTGGTACCCCAGGTCATCTTAGGTTTCATTACATACAGTCGAGAAGAACTACTGAATACAAGAGCAGCGTCAACTCACCATCAGTACAACCAAGAATATGACTTTCGCGAAGCGGATCCTGTGTTCTTCCTTTCACCCAGGACAACGGAATGGATCCCAGCCGGGGACCCAAAAAAACTACTTCGTAAAAGGGGGAAACGAAGCGGTCTTCTGGTCAGACTCTGGAGACGGGCACATCGTGCACCACTCCCTAGCATTCTTCTCGCCAATGTCCAGTCTCTTGACAACAAGGTTGATGAAATCCGAGCAAGGGTAGCATTCCAGAGGGACATCAGAGACTGTAACGTTCTTTGCTTCACGGAAACATGGCTCACTGGAGAGACGCTATCGGAGTCGGTGCAGCCAGCTGGTTTCACCACGCATCGCGCCGACAGAAACAAACATCTTTCTGGTAAGAAGAGGGGCGGGGACGTATGCTTCATGGTTAACGAGACGTGGTGTGGCCACAACAACATACAGGAACTCAAGTCCTTCTGTTCACCTGATTTAGAATTCCTCACAATCAAATGTCGACCGCATTATCTACCAAGGGAATTCTCTTCGATTATAATCACAGCCGGATATATTCCTCCCCAAGCAGACACATCGATGGCTCTGAACAAACATTATTTGACTCTTTGCAAACTGGAATCCATATATCCTGAGGCTGCATTCATTGTAGCTGGGGATTTTAACAAGGCTAATCTGAAAACAAGACTCCCTAAATTGTATCAGCATATCGATTGCGCAACTAGGGCTGGAAAAACCTTGGATCATTGCTATTCTAACGTCCGCTAGGCATATAAGGCCCTGCCCCGCTCTCCTTTCGGAAAAGCTGACCACGACTCCATTTTGTTGATCCCTGCCTACAGACAGAAACTAAAACAAGAAGCTCCCGCGCTGAGGTCTGTTCAACGCTGGTCAGACCAATCTGATTCCACACTCCAAGACTGCTTCCATCACGTGGACTGGGATATGTTTCGTATTGCATCAAACAACAACATTGACGAATACGCTGATTCGGTGAGCGAGTTCATTAGAACGTGCGTTGAAGATGTCGTTCCCATAGCAACGATTAAAACATTCCCAAACCAGAAACCGTGGATTGATGGCAGCATTCGCGTGAAACAGAAAGCACGAACCACTGCTTTTAATCAGGGCAAAGTGACCGGAAACATGACCGAATACAAACAGTGTAGCTATTCCCTCAGCAAGGCAATCAAACAAGCTAAGCGTCAGTATAGAGACAAAGTAGAATCTCAATTCAACGGCTCAGACACAAGAGGTATGTGGCAGGGTCTACAGTCAATCACGGATTACAAAAAGAAAACCAGCCCCGTCACGGACCAGGATGTCTTGCTCCCAGGCAGACTAAATAACTTTTTTGCCCGCTTTGAGGACAATACAGTGCCACTGACACGGCCCGCAACCAAAACATGCGGACTCTCCTTCACTGCAGCTGACGTGAGGAAAACATTTAAACATGTCAACCCTCGCAAGGCTGCAGGCCCAGACGGCATCCCCAGCCGCGCACTCAGAGCATGCGCAGACCAGCTGGCTGGTGTGTTTACGGACATATTCAATCAATCCCTATCCCAGTCTGTTGTTCCCACATGCTTCAAGAGGGCCACCATTGTTCCTGTTCCCAAGAAAGCTAAGGTAACTGAGCTAAACGACTACCGCCCCATAGCACTCACTTCCGTCATCATGAAGTGCTTTGAGAGACTAGTCAAGGACCATATCACCTCCACCCTACCTGACACCCTAGACCCACTCCAATTTGCTTACCGCCCAAATAGGTCCACAGACGATGCAATCTCAACCACACTGCACACTGCCCTAACCCATCTGGACATACCTATGTGAGAATGCTGTTCATCGACTACAGCTCAGCATTTAACACCATAGTACCCTCCAAGCTCGTCATCAAGCTCGAGACCCTGGGTCTCGACCCCGCCCTGTGCAACTGGGTACAGGACTTCCTGACGGGCCGCCCCCAGGTGGTGAGGGTAAGCAACAACATCTCCACCCCGCTGATCCTCAACACTGGGGCCCCACAAGGGTGCGTTCTGAGCCCTCTCCTGTACTCCCTGTTCACCCACGACTGCATGGTCACGCACGCCTCCAACTCAATCATCAAGTTTGCGGACGACACAACAGTGGTAGGCTTGATTACCAACAACGACGAGACGGCCTACAGGGAGGAGGTGAGGGCCCTCGGAGTGTGGTGTCAGGAAAATAACCTCACACTCAATGTCAACAAAACTAAGGGGATGATTGTGGACTTCAGGAAACAGCAGAGGGAACACCCCCCTATCCACATCGATGGAACAGTAGTGGAGAGGATAGTAAGTTTTAAGTTCCTCGGCGTACACATCACAGACAAACTGAATTGGTCCACCCACACAGACAGCATCGTGAAGAACCTCAGGAGGCTGAAGAAATTCGGCTTGTCACCAAAAGCACTCACAAACTTCTACAGATGCACAATCGAGAGCATCCTGGCGGGCTGTATCACTGTATCACTGCCTGGTACGGCAACTGCTCCGCCCACAACCGTAAGGCTCTCCAGAGGGTAGTAAGGTCTGCACAACGCATCACCGGGGGCAAACTACCTGCCCTCCAGGACACCTACACCACCCGATGTCACAGGAAGGCCATAAAGATCATCAAGGACAACAACCACCCGAGCCACTGCCTGTTCACCCCGCTATCATCCAGAAGGCGAGGTCAGTACAGGTGCATCAAAGCTGGGACCGAGAGACTGAAAAACAGCTTCTATCTCAAGGCCATCAGACTGTTAAACAGCCACCACTAACATTGAGTGGCTGCTGCCAACACACTGACTCAACTCCAGCCACTTTAATAATGAGAATTGATGGGGAATGATGTAAAATATATCACTAGCCACTTTAAACAATGCTACCTAATATAATGTTTACATACCCTACATTATTCATCTCATATGTATACGTATATACTGTACTCTATATCATCTACTGCATCTTTATGTAATACATGTATCACTAGCCACTTTAACTATGCCACTTTGTTTACATACTCATCTCATATGTATTTACTGTACTCAATACCATCTACTGTATCTTGCCTATGCCGCTCTGTACCATCACTCATTCATATATCTTTATGTACATATTCTTTATCCCCTTACACTTGTGTCTATAAGGGAGTAGATTTGGAATTGTTAGCTATATTACTTGTTGGTTATTACTGCATTGTCGCAACTAGAAGCACAAGCATTTCGCTACACTCGCATTAACATCTGCTAACCATGTGTATGTGACAAATCAAATTTGATTTGATTTGATTTGAAGTAGACGAAACCAGCCTGGACTCCAATGACCCTGCTGACCTGAAACTGGACTCCAATGACTCTGCTGACCTGAAGAGAAGAGCCAGAGGACATTACGGGGTTTTCCACTTGTCAAACAATTTCTTGAATTTAGCTAGCAATGCTCTGTACTACAGAATGTATCAAGGTGTTGGGTTTGGGGATTGTTACCAGACAGTGTTGAGACTATGACATCAGAATGTTGGGTTTGTGGATTGTTACCAGACAGTGTTGAGACTATGACATCAGAGTGTTGGGTTTGTGGATTGTTACCAGACAGTGTTGAGACTATGACATCAGAGTGTTTTGGTTTGTGGATTGTTACCAGACAGTGTTGAGACTATGACATCAGAGTGTTGGGTTTGTGGATTGTTACCAGACAGTGTTGAGACTATGACATCAGAGTGTTTGGTTTGTGGATTGTTACCAGACAGTGTTGAGACTATGACATCAGAGTGTTGGGTTTGTGGATTGTTACCAGACAGTGTTGAGACTATGACATCAGAGTGTTGGGTTTGTAGATTGTTACCAGACAGTGTTGAGACTATGACATCAGAGTGTTGGGTTTGTGGATTGTTACCAGACAGTGTTGAGACTATGACATCAGAGTGTTCGGTTTGTGGATTGTTACCAGACAGTGTTGAGACTATGACATCAGAGTGTTGGGTTTGTGGATTGTTACCAGACAGTGTTGAGACTATGACATCAGAGTGTTGGGTTTGTGGATTGTTACCAGACAGTTTTGAGACTATGACATCAGAGTGTTGGGTTTGTGGATTGTTACCAGACAGTTTTGAGACTATGACATCAGAGTGTTGGGTTTGTGGATTGTTACCAGACAGTGTTGAGACTGTGACATCAGAGTGTTGGGTTTGTGGATTGTTACCAGACAGTGTTGAGACTGTGACATCAGAGTGTTGGGTTTGTGGATTGTTACCAGACAGTGTTGAGACTATGACATCAGAGTGTTGGGTTTGTGGATTGTTACCAGACAGTGTTGAGACTATGACATCAGAGTGTTGGGTTTGGGGATTGTTACCAGACAGTGTTGAGACTGTGACATCAGAGTGTTGGGTTTGTGGATTGTTACCAGACAGTGTAGAGACTATGACATCAGAGTGTTGGGTTTGTGGATTGTTACCAGACAGTGTTGAGACTATGACATCAGAGTGTTGGGTTTGGGGATTGTTACCAGACAGTGTTGAGACTGTGACATCAGAGTGTTGGGTTTGTGGATTGTTACCAGACAGTGTTGAGACTATGACATCAGAGTGTTGGGTTTGGGGATTGTTACCAGACAGTGTTGAGACTATGACATCAGAGTGTTGGGTTTGTGGATTGTTACCAGACAGTGTTGAGACTGTGACATCAGAGTGTTGGGTTTGTGGATTGTTACCAGACAGTGCTGAGAATCTGCCATTGCAAGCTATACCCCTTAAGGCTTATGAAATATTGATGTGGACCAAAGCTGTTAACCTGACAGACTGGAAAATTGATTGGGTAAGAAATAAGGTGTTTAACATGAGAAGATTTGACTTTGCTAATAGCACTTCCCTGCCCAAACAACCAATCACCATGGCTTACTCTCCTATTTGCGTTACAGCTAATGGAAATGGTCCCCATTTAGGAGTGAGTCATTGCAATCTTTCATTTTATAATAATCTCACTTTACCCCTGTTGTTGAGTAATGGGACTTTCCACCCTGACATGTCATTGGGAATATATCAGAGACTTACTTGCAGGCGATCCAATTCCTGGTACTGTAGTGCTCAAAAGGAGGCTATCCCATCCCTACTTGCAGGCTATCCCATCCCTACTTGCAGGCTATCCCATCCCTACTTGCAGGCTATCCCATCCCTACTTGCAGGTGATCCCATTCCTAATTGCAGGCTATCCCATTCCTACTTGCAGGCTATCCCATTCCTAATTGCAGGCTATCCCATTCCTACTTGCAGGTGATCCAATTCCTGCTAATATACTGTTCCAACAGTATTTTTCAAGTGATTTTAGGTAAGCCAATCGCTACTATTGGAGACACCCCTGTGCTCCTATTGACCAATGTTAACCGGCCAGATTCAGTATCATAGGGTAATAGCTCCGTCAAATTGAACCACAAAATTGTATGGATGAGGAAGAAAAAATATATTTTACCATTAAGGGTTGGCCGGAAAACAGACAGTCCCTCACAGAGATATTTTAATGTCTCTTACCTTCTTAGTTGTAACCAGAGGGATGTCTGGATCCAAGCCGAGTGAAACAGGTCAAGAAGTCAGGTATCTCTCATCTGGGTCACGGCACCAAATGTTGTGGAAAACTCTGTCAAAAGAGTAGACAGAAGCTATTGAAGTTTAATAAAGAACCTTTAATCCAGCAGCTGCCGGGGAGATCTATCCCTCTGATCTCAGCAAGGGAAGAACTCAGAGGGGAGATCTGTCCCTCTGATCTCAGCCAGGGAAGAACTCAGAGGGGAGATCTGTCCCTCTGATCTCAGCCAGGGAAGAACTCGGAGGGGAGATCTGTCCCTCTAATCTCAGCCAGGGAAGAACTCAGAGGGGAGATCTGTCCCTCTGATCTCAGCCAGGGAAGAACTCGGAGGGGAGATCTGTCCCTCTGATCTCAGCAGGGAAGAACTCGGAGGGGAGATCTGTCCCTCTGATCTCAGCCAGGGAAGAACTCAGAGGGGAGATCTGTCCCTCTGATCTCAGCCAGGGAAGAACTCAGAGGGGAGATCTGTCCCTCTGATCTCAGCCAGGGAAGAACTCAGAGGGGAGATCTGTCCCTCTGATCTCAGCCAGGGAAGAACTCGGAGGGGAGATGGTTAAATGTCCCTCATAAAGAGAGAGGAGAGAATACAATCATCTGGTTTACACAACAGTTCTTTATACAAGCAACAGTTCCGGAACACAATGGCCTCGTGTTAGGGTGCAGACATACTATATCAGGAGTCTATGAAATGCATAGCATCACAGTCCAACACAGAACAGAGCATAAACAACAGCTCACCCCAACAAATGGAGTGTTATAAACACAAGCTGGAGTTTGTGTGTCAGCCCTACACCTTGATGTGGAACAGAAAATGATACAGTGTCGGGATATGGAGCGGCTCTCAAATTCCGAGAGGAAGACATTTGAATTACTTGACATTTCAAATCATCTAATTGCTTAACTCTACATATTTCACTCAGAAAACTATCCCATTCAAACGTAGCCTGCTATCCATGTCTCGTGAAAAACACATTTATTTCAATCTTCACTTTCACTGTCCATCTTCACAGCAGTCTCCCTTCTTCCATGTCTTTATATTTGACATAATCAAGAATAGAGCATCCCGGTCACACCCATGTCTACACAACCCAGCATGTAAACACAGGTACATAAACAGTCAGCCCTATTCCACACACCATCCTCCCTGAACTCTCCCAGCTGCAGGATGTTGAAGACGAAGAGGATGACGGCAGGGGGACGGCGGGGTGGCAGCAGAGCCATCAGTGATCCAGCAGGGGGTCATCAGGGTGCCGGCTGCAGCCGGGGTGGACGGGGTGGACGGGGGCGAGGCGGGTAGGGGATTGGGGAAGTCATTGGAGTCCTGGGATGCCGAGAGCGGGCCAGAGCCAAGGCCCTGGAGTGAGATGTAATCACTGGCCAATCAAGAGCAGGAGTCTGGGCCTCGAGTCACCCTAAGCAGTCCTGATCGAAGGCAATCAGCTGTAGGAGGAATGGAGAGAGGGAGGAGGAGTGGGGAGAGGGAGGAGTGGAGAAAGGGAGAGAAGAGTAACAAAGACATAAACACCTTTATCACTCTGAGCTCGGTTTGCTTCAGTTCTTTCTAAATTACTGTCAATTATTGCATGGGACAAAAAAGAGGGTTTAGAAAAATGCAATTTCAAACCCTGTCTCTGGTTAAGTCTTCGTAAGAAGTGAAAATCAAAAAAAGGTGTAACGAGGGTGTTTAAATTGATTATCTTGTTGACAATTGGCATAACGCAGGAGAGATTTTTTTTAAAATAGCTGAATTAAATTGACATGCCTTCGATATAAGACACGATATTCATACAACAACACAGCAGTCACGCATCATTCAGCCAAATATTTCACTCCAGGTCTAATAAGTGATTTATTTTCCCTCTAGAGATATTTACTGGAATTATGAATGCAAGGGAAGATTCTCCACTGAGCTTAATTGCACCACTTCCCACATAACAGGGGAATTGGGTAAGATTAGAGGGGTTTTGTTATGATAATTAAACCGGCATATCATTTTAGGCTCATTAGCATGCCCCTAGAAATGAGCTCGGCATGAGAAAAGACAACGGCTGAACGCACCAGCAAAATGTCAGTCCGGGCCATCGCTAATTAAAACGGAATGAAAAATGAATCATAAGAATGAAATTGTGTTCCGTTTCTCAGTGTGGTCAGAGGATAAAAGAAGCATCGTTAAAATGTAGCCTTCTCTGGTCGTTGTGTTGTGGTTTTTGATGAAGGCTTGGTAGGAAAGCGTGAAATGCAACACATTCTTTACTAGTTGTATGTAAAGAGTAGTCTTTTTCTTAAAATGTGTCATTCCAAAGGGTCAGGGAAAGATCAAGATGTGATCGATCATTTTCCACATAACCCCTGCTGGTGGAGGACTGTACTGCCTGTTTGGACTAGTATGTTCAATGTCTATACAAAGTGTGTACTTCCTGTTTGGACTAGTATGTTCAATGTCTATACAAAGTGTGTACTTCCTGTTTGGACTAGTATGTTCAATGTCTATACAAAGTGTGTACTTCCTGTTTGGACTAGTATGTTCAATGTCTATACAAAGTGTGTACTGCCTGTTTGGACTAGTATGTTCAATGTCTATACAAAGTGTGTACTGCCTGTTTGGACTAGTATGTTCAATGTCTATACAAAGTGTGTACTTCCTGTTTGGACTAGTATGCTCAATGTCTATACAAAGTGTGTACTTCCTGTTTGGACTAGTATGTTCAATGTCTATACAAAGTGTGTACTTCCTGTTTGGACTAGTATGTTCAATGTCTATACAAAGTGTGTACTTCCTGTTTGGACTAGTATGTTCAATGTCTATACAAAGTGTGTACTTCCTGTTTGGACTAGTATGTTCAATGTCTATACAAAGTGTGTGCTGCTTGAGCTCCTGTTTCTCTTATAGAAAACCAGCTCAAAATGTATTGTGGAGTTCCTGCACCTAAATATAAACAGTACCAGCACCCACAATGGGAGGAAAGCTAACTGGAAATACAGCAAAACGATGGAAAACCCTGTCCAAATACCTGCCAACTGACACTGACCATGATGGGGGGAAATTATTATGCATACGTTTGTGTGTGTGTGTGTGTGTGTGTGTGTGTGTGTGTGTGTGTGTGTGTGTGTGTGTGTGTGTGTGTGTGTGTGTGTGTGTGTGTGTGTGTGTGTGTGTGTGTGTGTGTGTGTGTGTGTGTGTGTGTGTGTGTGTGTGTGTGTGTGTGTGTGTATTGGATTGGCTCATTCTTAGTCAATGTCAGGGAAGCCTCCTGTAACTCCAGAGACCAGGTGTGTGTGTCAGTCTCTCTACACACATGGTCTAATATTAAAAATGTATGTTTCCCTCAGGCAAATATATCTGCAGTGCCCTATTTGGGTCTCTCCTTGGCCAAGGAAAAATGGAGGTGTATACCAAGCATGGTAATTTGTGACTGTCTCCATCCAAAGTTCTGTGTTTTCTCTCCCTGTTTATAGAATTGAAATATTTGTACTCGTGTGTGGGATATTTTACCCATAATTCCTTCTGCCTAACCAAACCAGTCTGTTGCAGGAGGAAGTCAAGATGGCGCGGTTCTGTGAACTTCAAAGCTTCAACTGACAACATATCAAGTGAGAGGTAAACAATGAAAGCTAAATGCCAAAAATGCCAGTCACAACCTCACCGTTTCATAGGGTTTCCACAGTAGCTGGTGGTGACTCCACGGTGTCCTAGTTCACATCCAGCATTGAGACCTTAAATAAAAGATCTTCACTGAATCCAGAGTTTTACTTTTCAAGGGAATAGAATATATTGGGGAGAATATTTATAGTTTGGAGTCTGAAAACTAAAATCGGAAGCCTTGAGAGTAGATGTGGAAGACAGTATAGTTTGGTTGAGTGGAGCTGAAATCACAAGTAGTGCAGGAGTGTCCTCTATCCCCTGAACATGAATGTCTGAGTAGGCTACAGAAACCCTATCATAATAATCATTTTTTGTTATTTAACTAGGCAAGTCAGTTAAGAACAAATTCTTATTTACAATGACGGCCTACCCCGGTCAAACCCAGACAACATTGGACCAATTCTGCAGTGCACTATGGGACTCCCAATCACAGCCAGATGTGAAACAGCCTGGATTTGAACCAGGGACTGTAGCGACACCTGTTGCACTGAGATGCAGTGCCTTAGACCGCTGCACCACTCGGGAGCAAATGATACCACTCCAGCACCATGTAACTAGGATGATATGGGTCATTCACACCACAGATAACACAGTGAAACAAACTGTCTTTCTGTTTTTCAATTTAGAACAACAAACAAATGGGTATACAGTGGGGCAGGTAGATATAGGTATCCAACACTGGGCATTTGACCTGTATCCTGTGAGTCTGATCCTCGCTAGAACTAGAAGTGTCTCCCTTACCATGTGACCAGAAACAACAGGGCCCAACCATTAGCCTGGTTGCAGATCTGTTGGTGCTCAACTCTATCGCTGTCATTGTCAAACCTCTGTTAGGCATAACAATGAGTCACAGGGAGTTGGCATGATGGCACAAACAGACTGCCACTCAGGCTACTAATCATAGCCTGTGCAATACTATGATATCTCCTTGTTCTCCACTGGTTGTTCCTGGGTACGGCAGAGCCACCGCCGGGGCGCTGATCAGTATGCTGTGTACTTGCTACCAGCTCAGCGTCCGTGGCCGTGCAGGTGTCCAGGGACATGCTCGGCACTCGCCGCATTGTCACACATGGAAATGAAGCTGACACACAGATCACTGTAGGATACAGCCCCCTCGGTGACTAACACGCCGTCGGCAATACTGATGCACATAGAAACAGAGTAGAAAGATGAGACCCACTCCCAGCCAATGACAGGAGTTGACAGGAGACTAGCTGCTATTGGTAATGTACTGTATGTGTGTATGTGTGTGTGTGTGTGTGTGGGTGGGTGCGTGCGTGCATGTTTGTGTGTGTATGTAACGTCACGGTTGTTTGCTTGTTTGTGGTGTTGTTTTCAGAAAGACATGTCTGTGTAAAACATCCTCTCCAACTCGCTCTCATGGGATGACCATAACAACAACGATGGGAAATAAGTAGCGATGTCAGCCCTACTGTAAGTACCATGATTCTAACGTTGCTGTTAGAGCATCTTTTGGTTGACCTTTAGTAACAGCAAGATGGCGCCGACAGACATGGCAGCTCTGCAGATGACACAACAGTAGTAGGCCTGATTACCAACAATGACGAGACAGCCTACAGGGAGGAGGTGAGGGCCCTGGCAGAGTCGTGCCAGGAAACTAACCTATCCCTCAACTTCAACAAAACGAAGGTCTGATCGTGGACTTAAGGAAACAGCAGAGGAAGCATCCCGCAATTCACATCGACGGGACAGCAGTGGAGAAGGTGAAAACCTTCAAGTTCCACGGCGTACACATCACTGAATCTGAAATGGTCCACCCACACAGACAGTGTGGTGAAGAAGGCGCAACAGCACCTCTTCAACCTCAGGAGGCTGAAGAAATTTGCCTTGGCCCCTAAGATACTCACAAAATTTTACAGATGTACAATTGAGAGCATCCTGTCGGGCTGTATCACCGCCTGGTGCGGCAACTGCACCGCCCGCAACCGCAGGGCTCTCCAGAGGGTGGTGCGGTCTGTCCAACGCATCACTGGGGGCACACTGCCTGCCCTCCAGGACACCACAGCTGAAGACGGAAGTTTACATACACTCAAGTTGGAGTCATTAAAACTCGTTTTTCAACCACTCCACAAATTTCTTGTTAACAAACTATAGTTTTGGCAAGTCGGTTAGGACATCTACTTTGTGCATGACACAAGTAATTTTCCCAACAATTGTTTACAGACAGATTATTTCACTTATAATTCCCCGTATCACAATTCCAGTGGGTCAGAAGTTTACATACACTAAGTATACTGTGCCTTTAAACAGCTTGGGAAAGTCCAGAAAATTATGTCATGGCTTTAGAAGCTTCTGATTGGCTAATTGACATCATCAGCCAAGACCTCCGTTAACAAATTGTAGACCTCCACAAGTCTGGCAATTTCCAAATGCCTGAAGGTACAACGTTCATCTGTAGAAACAATAGAACGCAAGTCTAAACACCATGGAGCCACACAGCCGTCATACCGCTGTAATGTAGTCTGTGGGTAGCTGGTGTAGAGGAGTCAGACGCAGGACAGCAGATATGAGTAAATAAATGTATTTACTCAAAATAGAACAAATCCAATACAACATAAGCGAGCCCACAATAAACAGACTGTATGACATAAAAACAATCACTCACAAACAAACATGGGGGAACAGAGGGTTAAATAATGAACAGGTAATTGGGGGATTGAAACCAGGTGTGTAAGACAAAGACAAAACAAATGGTAAAATGAAAAGTGGATCGGCGATGGCTAGAAAGCTGGTGACGTCGACCACCAAACGCCGCCCGGACAAGGAGAGGGACCAACTTCGGCAGAAGTAGTGACAACCGCTCAGGAAGGAGACGCATTCTGTCTCCTAGAGATGAAAGTACTTTGGTGCGAAAAGTGCAAATCAATCCCAGAACAACAGCAAAAGGATCTTGTGAATATGCTGGAGGAAACAGGTACAAAAGTATCTATATCCACAGTAAACGCATCCTAGATCGACATAACCTGAAAGGCTGCTCAGCAAGGAAGATGCCACTGCTCCAAAACCACCATAAAAAAGCCAGAATACGGTTTGCAACTGCACATGGGGACAAAGATCATACTTTTTGGAGAAATGTCCTCTGGTCTAATGAAACAAAAATAGAACTGACCATTGTTATGTTTGGAGGAAAACGGGGGGAGGCTTGCAAGCCAAAGAATACCATCCCAACCATGAAGCACGGGGGTGGCAGCATCATGTTGTGGGGCTGCTTTGCTGCGGGAGGGACTGGTGCACTTCACAAAATAGATGGCTTCATGAGGAATGAAAAGTATGTGGATATATTGAAGCAACATCTCAAGACATCAGTCAGGAAGTTAAAGCTTGGTCGCAAATGGGTCTTCCAAATGGACAATGACCCCAAGCATACTTCCAAAAGTTGTGGCAAAATGGCTTACGGACAACAAAGTCAAAGTATTGGAGTGGCCTAGTGGTGTGAGTAGTGTGAGTAGCCTAGTGGTTAGAGCATTGGACTAGTAACCGGAAGGTTGCAAGTTCAAACCCCCGAGCTGACAAGGTACAAATCTGTCGTTCTGCCCCTGAACAGGCAGTTAACCCACTGTTCCTAGGCCATTATTGAAAATAAGAATTTGTTCATAACTGACTTGCCTAGTTAAATAAAGGTAAATAAATGAAAAGGAGGCCTACAAACCTGACTAAGTTACACCAGCTCTGTCAGGAGGAATGGGCCAAAATTCTCCCAACTTATTGTGGGAAGCTTGTGGAAGATTACCCAAAATGTTTGACCCAAGTTAATCAATTATTATTAATATTAATTGAGTATATGTAAACTTCTGACCTACTGGGAATGTGATGAAAGAAACAAAAGCTGAAATAAATCATTCTCTCTACTATTATTCTGACATTTCACATTCTTAAAATAAAGTGGTGGTCCTAACTGACCGAAGACAGGGAATTTTTACTAGGATTAAATGTCAGGAATTGTGAAACTGAGTTTAAATGTATTTGGCTAACGTGTATGTAAACTTCCGACTTCAACTGTACAGCAACCGATGTCACAAGAAGGCCCCCAAAAAAATCAAGGACATCAACCACCCGAGCCACGGCCTGTTCACCCCGCTACCATCCAGAAGGCGAGGTCAGTACAGGTGCATCAAAGCTGGGACTGAAAGACTTCTATCTCAAGGCCATCAGACTGGTAAATAACCATCACCAGCCGGCTACCACCCGGTTACTCAACCCTGTTAAATAACCATCACCAGCCAGCTACCACCCGGTTACTCAACCCTGTTAAATAACCATCACCAGCCGGCTACCACCCGGTTACTCAACCCTGTTAAATAACCATCACCAGCCGGCTACCACCCGGTTACTCAACCCTGTTAAATAACCATCACCAGCCGGCTACCACCCGGTTACTCAACCCTGTTAAATAACCACACCACCCGGCTACCACCCGGTTACTCAACCTTGCACCTTAGAGGCTGTCGGGATGTCGGGCTGTATAGACATGGAATCACTGGTCATTTTAATAGTGGAACACTAGTCAATTTAATCATGTTTACATGTTGCTTTACTCATTTCATATGTGCATACTGTATTCTATTCTACTGTATTTTAGTCAATGTCACTCTGACATTGCTTGTCCTAATATGTATACAGTACTAGTCAAAGGTTTGGAAACACCTACTCATTTATTTTTTACTATTTTCTACATTGTAGAATAATGGTGAAGACATCAAAACTATAAAATAACACACATGGAATCATGTAGTAACCAAAAAAAGTGTTAAACAAATCAAAATATATTTTAGATTTGAGATTCTTCAAAGTAGCCACCCTTTGCCTTGATGACAGCTTTACACACTCTTGGCATTGTTATTTCATAGTTTTCATGTCTTCACTATTATTCTACAATGTAGAAACTAGTAAAAATATAGACATCCCTGGAATAAGTAGATGTGCGCAAACTTCTGACTGGTAGTGTGTAAATAGGGACCACATATTACACACTAATGTGACCAAACATATTTTTTATTTGTTCATCTGATCAACTGATTTCCTGCTTTCTAATTTCTATCCAGGAACAATACCCTAATAGCTCCACAGTCGCTCAGCATAAAAAGTCGCAGTAGGGGGTTAGAGTACAACTGCAGACATAGACAGCGCCTGAGCCAGAGAGTTGTGATGTGGGGGGATGTGTCAGTGCATACCCATGCTGTACAACACTTATGCCCGGGTCAGGGAGCCTCGTCTCTGGATCACTCATCACTTCTGGAGGGGTGGATGGAACACAGAGGGAGCCTCGTCTCTGGATCACTCATCACTTCTGGAGGGGTGGATGGAACACAGAGGGAGCCTCGTCTCTGGATCACTCATCACTTCTGGAGGGGTGGATGGAGCACAGAGGGAGCCTCGTCTCTGCATCACTCATCACTTCTGGAGGGGTGGATGGTTATTATAGGAGGGGTAATGGGGTCAGAAAAAAAGGAAGGAGGAAGAGGTGGACTGGTTGTATGGGGTTATTATAGCAGGGGTCATGTAGTCAGAAAATAAAGAAGAAGAGGTGGACTGGTTGTATGGGGTTATTATAGCAGGGGTCATGTAGTCAGAAAATAAAGAAGAAGAGGTGGACTGGTTGTATGGGGTTATTATAGCATGGGTCATGTAGTCAGAAAATAAAGAAGAAGAGGTGGACTGGTTGTATGGGGTTATTATAGCAGGGGTCATGTAGTCAGAAAATAAAGAAGAAGAGGTGGACTGGTTGTATGGGGTTATTATAGCAGGGGTCATGTAGTCAGAAAATAAAGAAGAAGAGGTGGACTGGTTGTATGGGGTTATTATAGCAGGGGTCATGTAGTCAGAAAATAAAGAAGAAGAGGTGGACTGGTTGTATGGGGTTATTATAGCAGGGGTCATGTAGTCAGAAAATAAAGAAGAAGAGGTGGACTGGTTGTATGGGGTTATTATAGCAGGGGTCATGTAGTCAGAAAATAAAGAAGAAGAGGTGGACTGGTTGTATGGGGTTATTATAGCAGGGGTCATGTTCATGTTCTAGCGGGGATTGTTTACAATTCATGCAAAACCTGAGTTCAAATACACATTTATACTATTTAAGGATCAGGTGTACTTGATTTAACTTGCTTGGGAATCCAATGTTTTGCACTGTTTAGGGCTATTCCATTGGTTCTATTGTGACTGCTTAGCTAGGTCAAGCACACTCTACTTCAACTATTTCTAATACATACTGTATTCCACCCAGGTCTGATTCATGCTCATTCATACAGTAGACCCTCAGGCATAACATCACAGTATCGTTATACTCAACAGTGCCCTTAGTGATCCGCCACTGGTTGGATCTTCTTGTAATCTTAATCCATATAGTGTCTCATAATGAGCAGTAAGATGACGAAGGAGAGCTTGTTAGAGACGAGAGGATGAAAAGGCTCTCACGCTGGAGGTCAAGCACATTCAGCCCGGGCCGCACGACAGGGAACCAAACGTGGGGTGGGGCTCTCTCTTCAAGGGCCTCCATCCTCTAGCCTCCAGCCACACAATGCTTCACCTTACGATTCCCCCCACGTCTCTCGTGATTCCCAGCCACTCTCAGATCAATAGCGGCCTTCAAGGGGAAAAGCTAGAGGCCTCTATTCAGGCTGACTTAACCGCCGTCTAGAAATCGCCCTTCTAAAGCATGACGGATCCCTCGCCATGGCCGGCGCCACCGCCACATCCGCCAGTCGTTAGTCAGCCCCTCATGGGTGAAAACACTGACGTGGCCCTAATGAGAATTTAAGGCACTTCAATGTACCTGCAGCCAAACAGGAAGGAAAGGCGCGGGGAAGAGGAGCGCTGTTCTTCGCTAGGCGGTGGTGACTCACACAGACAGAGTATATTACATATTGGTGGGCTGTTTGAGAGGAAAGGGACTAGACATAGACAACACATGTATCAGAAGGTGGAATCTATTCATGTGTACTAGCAGGCAAAACATCACAACTGAGCCTGGTGTGTGGAGCTGGATTGTGTACTGTCCTCGGGCATTGTCTTGTGGGAGATCATTTGTTTTTGATGCAGGGTGGTGAAAAGTGTGTGTGTGTGTGTGTGTGTGTGTGTGTGTGTGTGTGTGTGTGTGTGTGTGTGTGTGTGTGTGTGTGTGTGTGTGTGTGTGTGTGTGTGTGTGTGTGTGTGTGTGTGTGTGTGTGTGTGTGTGTGTGTGTGTGTGTGTGCCTGCGCATGTGAATGAGTACATTTGTGTGTCTGTTTATAGGTTAATGTATCCGGTGTCATTCATAATTGCAAATGCTTTAATGGGGTTACAAGTCACCCTAGTGTCAGGCCAGTCATACCTTCAGTTTAGCCATGATCAAATAGGCTCGTTTAGCCACATGAATAACACTATACAAACCAGCACGACTCAGTCATATCACTCACTTATTCACATGGTAAATATTCCTATTCATCAGCCTATCACCCTAAATTCCTTTTGATTGTATGAAATACATTGTTTATCTCACACACCAGACACTTGCCCCATGGCATTCACGTTATGGAAATCCACACCACTTCAGACACAAAGCCTATACATGAAGGTGTCTTTCCTTAGACAACTTCTTCAAAATTCTAGATTATACATTTTTTTACTCACTTCTCCAGTGAGTCATTAATATATCGAATTATCCAGTCAATTAAACGTTCAGAATATTCCGGTGAAGATTTAATGTTGTTTAACCGGTGCACTTAACTGACTAAATATTTAGCTTGTTGAAATGTGTTGACATATGACAATGTTTTTATATTTGTCACAGTAAATAGAACATCAGTCCAGTGCTGCCTCTGGGGCTTAGATGAATCACTTGCTTTTAAATACAGAGATCACTGGGGGCTGCTGAGGGGAGGACGGCTCCGAATATGGTCTGGAATGCAGTAAATGGAATGGCATCAAACATGATATCATTTAATACACTCCATTCCAGCCATTGTACTCCATTCCAGCCATTGTACTCCATTCCAGCCATTGTACTCCATTCCAGCCATTGTACTCCATTCTAGCCATTGTACTCCATTCTAGCCATTGTACTCCATTCCAGCCATTGTACTCCATTCCAGCCATTGTACTCCATTCTAGCCATTGTACTCCATTCTAGCCATTGTACTCCATTCCAGCCATTGTACTCCATTCCAGCCATTGTACTCCATTCTAGCCATTGTACTCCATTCCAGCCATTGTACTCCATTCCAGCCATTGTACTCCATTCTAGCCATTGTACTCCATTCTAGCCATTGTACTCCATTCTAGCCATTGTACTCCATTCTAGTCATTGTACTCCATTCCAGCCATTGTACTCCATTCCAGCCATTGTACTCCATTCCAGCCATTGTACTCCATTCTAGCCATTGTACTCCATTCCAGCCATTGTACTCCATTCTAGCCATTGTACTCCATTCTAGCCATTGTACTCCATTCTAGCCATTGTACTCCATTCTAGCCATTGTACTCCATTCCAGCCATTGTACTCCATTCTAGCCATTGTACTCCATTCCAGTCATTGTACTCCATTCCAGCCATTGTACTCCATTCCAGCCATTGTACTCCATTCTAGCCATTGTACTCCATTCCAGCCATTGTACTCCATTCTAGCCATTGTACTCCATTCTAGCCATTGTACTCCATTCCAACCATTGTACTCCATTCCAGCCATTGTACTCCATTCCAGCCATTGTACTCCATTCCAACCATTGTACTCCATTCCAGCCATTGTACTCCATTCCAACCATTGTACTCCATTCCAGCCATTGTACTCCATTCCAGCCATTGTACTCCATTCCAGCCATTGTACTCCATTCTAGCCATTGTACTCCATTCCAGCCATTGTACTCCATTCCAGTCTTTATTATGAGCCGTCCTCCCCTCAGCAGCCTCCACTGGATTGGATATATTTACCGTTGGGGTTTTCAGACTCTAACGCAGCAGGCAGTGAATCATTCTTTGAGATGGAATAACAGGTTGACTCATCTTAACCTGAAAAATCTGGATTTTGTTTGCATAAAATCTATAGGTTTTACGGTCGCTATTTACCATAAGCTGACAGCCACATAATCATTTTTGATAGGAACAGACATGATCGTGGTTTGTCCGTGATTTACCTACAGCTTGAATGAACTACTAATGAAGTCCGCTAATTGATAAGGTAAGGTGTAAGGTGATACATTCAGCAGAAGAGATGCAACTGATATTCAGACACAGACAGACAGGCGTACTTGGTTCATAGCTCCATGATGTGCTAGCAGGGTTGTGCCCGTTCTGAGCCCTGTTCGTTGCTCTGTGGTCTCACACTTGTCAGACACACACACACACACAGGGACACACACACAGGGACACACACACACACAGGGACACACACACAGGGACACACACACAGGGACACACACACAGGGACACACACACACACACACACACACACACCACTGAGAGCTATGGATTCAGCCCATCCAGGCCAGGACAAGTATAAAACATGACAGTATTGGCAGGTCCCCGGATAGCTGGCCGCTCGCCTTTCCAGGGGTGTTAGGATTCATAATGGCTCCATACACTTCTATCAAATGTGTATTGAGCTCTTGTGACACATAAAACTGCCGCACCATGATGAGAAATAACCACTGTCAGCTCCCATCTGCACTTTAAAGATTCAAGCGTTTGTTTAAGATGGAGAGAGGAGAGAGAAGAGAGGAGGGGTCGAAGGGTCAGACCTTGACAGAGCATACACAACTGATTCATACACAACTGATTCAGCCACAGCTGATTCATACACAACTGATTCATACACAACTGATTCAACCACAACTGATTCAACCACAACTGATTCATACATAACTGGTGCTCATACACACAGGTGGGTGTACATACACACACTCTCCACTCACTCTGCCGCTCTCTAACAAAGCCACATGTGATGGTAGTGCTCAAACTCAAACTAGAAACTGGGTAGTTTGGGTCCTGGATGCTGATTGGCTGAAACAGCATTCCATCATGTGTATATCAGACAATATACAACTGTATGGTGCAAACTACTTGTTCACTGGGCACCGGAGCAGAGGAAGGCTCCGGCCATGCAGCGGGGCTGGACGCCGTGCCTGTACTGGGCACCGGAGCAGAGGAAGGCTCCGGCCATGGCACCAGCGCAGGAAGCTCCGGGCCGTGGACCGTCACTGGAGGCTCCGGATCGTTGACCGTCGCTGGAGGTTCCGGACCCGTTGACCGTCGCTGGAGCTTCCGGACCCGTTGACCGTCGCTGGAGGTTCCGGACCCGTTGACCGTCGCTGGAGGCTCCGGATCGTTGACCGTCGCTGGAGGCTCCGGACTGTACACACGCACTGGTGGACGAGTGTGGGGCGTGGCACAGGACGTACCGGGCTGGGGAGGCGCACTGGAGGCCTGGTGCGTGGAGCCGGCACAGGTTTCACCGGACTAATGACACGCTCTTCAGGGCGAGTACGGGGAGACGGCACAGGACGTACAGGGCTGGGGATTCGCACTGAAGGCCTGGTGCGTGGAGCAGGCACAGGTTTCACCGGACTAATGACACGCTCTTCAGGGCGAATGACATGCAAAACACACCTAACCAACATCTCTCTCCGATCTCCCTCCTCCAACAGCTCCATCGACTCACCATCTGCCTCTGGCTCTCTCCTCGGCTCGACCGACAGCCCCTTGTGCCCACCCCCCAAAATAATCTTGGGGTTTCTGTGGCTGCGGTCCCCGGAGTCGTCGCTGTCCTCCTAAACTCCTTGGTGACTCCCGCCAAGGAAGGGTCTCGTATCCACCCATTATTTCCTCCCATGTCCAGCTCTCCTTTACCTCCATGGTACGTTACTTGGTCCTGTAGTGGTGGGATATTCTGTCACGTTCGTCGTATACATAATGAGCGGACCAAGGCGCAGCGTGAGTAGAGTTCCACATATTTATTAAAGTGAACCTTCAAAAAAACAACAAAGAATAAACAGACGTGAAGTTCGTAGCGCACATAGCACTTTACCAAACACGAAACAATATCCCACAAACGCAGGTGGGAAAAGGACCACACTAAGTATGATCCCCAATTAGAGGCAACGATAATCAGCTGCCTCCAATTGGAAACCATACTCACACCAACATAGAAATATTAGACTAGAACACCCCCTAGTCACACTCTGACCTATTGCACCATAGAGAACCCCAAGGGCTCTCTATGGTCAGGTCGTGACAAGAACAGCCCTTACCTGTTGTATAATGGCCATTAAAAACTGGGTGGTTTGAGCCCTGAATGCTGATTGGCTGACAGCTGTGGTATATCAGACCATATACCACGGCTATGACAAAACAGTTTTTTTTTCTGCTCTAATTTCATTGGTAACCAGTTTATAACAGCAGTAAGACACCTCTGGGGTTTGTGGTACATGGTCAATATACTGCAGCTAAGAGCTGTGTCCAGGCACTCCGCATTGCGTTGTGCATAAGAACAGCCCTTAGCCATGATATATTGGCCACATACCACACACCCCCGGGCCTTATTGCTTAAATATACCACACCTCCTCAGACTTTATACCAATGTCACAACTTCTGAAAAAAATTGCAGGCTAATTTAATTGCAGATGTTCAGCTGTCTTAACAGCCTGTCCCAGAAGGTTTCCTAGGCCCATCTGGGATTCCCAGATACAGTAGATTCACCCTGGACTGATTGTTAGACTGCCGTAGAGTCCACTTTCTCTGGGAGGTCAGAGGCTCCACTAACACTGTGAAAGTCTCTCTGGGAGGTCAGAGGCTACTGTGAAAGTCTCTCTGGGAGGTCTGGTCAGAGGCTCCACTAACACTGTGAAAGTCTCTCTGGGAGGTCAGAGGCTACTGTGAAAGTCTCTCTGGGAGGTCTGGTCAGAAGCTCCACTAACACTGTGAAAGTCTCTCTGGGAGGTCTGGTCAGAAGCTCCACTAACACTGTGAAAGTCTCTCTGGGAGGTCTGGTCAGAAGCTCCACTAACACTGTGAAAGTCTCTCTGGGAGGTCTGGTCAGAGGCTCCACTAACACTGTGAAAGTCTCTCTGGGAGGTCAGGTCAGAGGCTCCACTAACACTGTGAAAGTCTCTCTGGGAGGTCTGGTCAGAGGCTCCACTAACACTGTGAAAGTCTCTCTGGGAGGTCAGAGGCTACTGTGAAAGTCTCTCTGGGAGGTCTGGTCAGAAGCTCCACTAACACTGTGAAAGTCTCTCTGGGAGGTCTGGTCAGAGGCTCCACTAACACTGTGAAAGTCTCTCTGGGAGGTCAGGTCAGAGGCTCCACTAACACTGTGAAAGTCTCTCTGGGAGGTCTGGTCAGAGGCTCCACTAACACTGTGAAAGTCTCTCTGGGAGGTCAGAGGCTACTGTGAAAGTCTCTCTGGGAGGTCTGGTCAGAGGCTCCACTAACACTGTGAAAGTCTCTCTGGGAGGTCAGAGGCTACTGTGAAAGTCTCTCTGGGAGGTCTGGTCAGAAGCTCCACTAACACTGTGAAAGTCTCTCTGGGAGGTCTGGTCAGAAGCTCCACTAACACTGTGAAAGTCTCTCTGGGAGGTCTGGTCAGAAGCTCCACTAACACTGTGAAAGTCTCTCTGGGAGGTCTGGTCAGAGGCTCCACTAACACTGTGAAAGTCTCTCTGGGAGGTCAGGTCAGAGGCTCCACTAACACTGTGAAAGTCTCTCTGGGAGGTCTGGTCAGAGGCTCCACTAACACTGTGAAAGTCTCTCTGGGAGGTCAGGTCAGAGTAACACACTTCCATGACTGTGGGATTTTCCAGGGCTACACTACCATTACACAGTGACTAAGTACATCTGACGTCACCGGTTAGCAGTACCACACGTCATGATTCTGCTCTCAGTGTGCAATGTCGGAGCACGGTCAAAATCAATGGGAATACTTTTCTACTTGTGACTGTAAAAGCATGGCTGGATGCTGTGGATGTGGCTGCAGCAATGGTGAAGCCCAGTGGAGTTGTATTCCTCCACTCATCAGTCTCCACACTCCTCCACCCCACCTCTCCCTCCTCCTCCTCTGAGTCAGAGTCCCCTTTTTGTGATTTTTGTTGTGGTGTGGAACACTCTGTCTCTCTCCCTTCCTTTCTCTTCCTCCCTCCCCCTCACTCTTGCTTGCTCTCTCTCTCTCCCTCCCTTCCCCTCTCTCTCTCATGATTGGCGCCATCCCGGGGGAGCGAGGAGAGAGGGGAGGTTGATGGCCCCCACACAATTAAAAGCCAACCCCTGTTTTTAATGAGGTGCCTGTTTGTTAAGTCCACTCAGGGACCCCGGGCGGGTGCTTAGCATTTGCTCTCTAATTAGAGAAGCTAAACAGTCCCTCTTGCAGAAAGATCAACCATTAGGCGCTGAATTGGGGGCTCCTCCACTGGGCACCGCAGCTCTAAGTCTGTTGTGTGCAGATTGTTGTGCCAATGCAGGATGGAGAGGAAGACAGAAGAAGATGTACCGAAACACACTGGACTGGATAGAGAGAAAGAAGAGACAGAAAAGAGAGAGATAGAGATGTTTACTGTTCATTTTGTATTGTATATTTCACTTTTGTTTATTATCTATTTCACTTGCTTTGGCAACGTTAACACGTGTTTCCCATGCCAATAAAGCCCCTTGAATTTAATTTAATTGAGAGAGAGAGAGAGAGAGAGAGAGAGAGAGAGAGAGAGAGAGAGAGAGAGAGAGAGAGAGAGAGAGAGAGGATTATATAGACACTGAACTGAAGCACTGTGTGTTATTGTCAATGGACAACCACTTGACTGCCCAAGAGGAAGAGTCACCAAACTAGTGTTCATAAGACATGCTGATTATGAAAAAGCCACACATCCCCTCCTCATATTGTCTGTGTTCTTACTTGAACAATGTGAGGCCAACTTGTTCCAGCGTCCAGGCGCTAAACTGATGTTACAATGCTGCCATCTAGTGGCGAGTCATGTCATCATCATCCTGCGACACGGGGATCAGCCTCCGAAAAACACTCATCTGATCCCTCCACTTATTGGATGCCCCCCTCCTCTGAGAGATGCCCCCACTTTGGCATTCAGAACAATAATTGTTATTCATTATTCTGCTCAGACTGGATATTAAAATGTTCAAAGTACAAGTACGAGACACAGAGAGGGGACCTGCAAGGGCAATTATTTCCCATGTTCTGCTATTGTTCTGACATTTCTAAGGATACATAAAGTATATTGGTGATAGTGGGTGTTGTTCAATCACATCCACTCAGGTTTAATAAGCACCTACGTTTCTTCCATTATGAATGACACCCGCCACTTTTGAATAACCTGTATTGTACGTCACGCTACTGGTGATGACAATGCCGTTGTCTTGGAGACAAAAGCAAAGTTGCAGGTAGTGACTGGGTAACCTGGTTAACCAGTCGTAACCTTTGTCTGCAATGGAGAGTGCATTGTTCTGTCTGGTTCAACCTGTAGCCTGTAGCTAAAATACATAGAGAGAGAGAGAGAGAGAGAGAGAGAGAGAGACAGAGACAGAGACAGAGACAGACAGACAGACGAGGGAGAGAATGAGAGAGAGAGAGAGAGAGAGAGAGAGAGAGAGAGAGAGAGAGAGGGGATTATATAGACACACACAGACAGACAGACAGACAGACAGACAGACAGACAGACAGACAGACAGACAGACAGATAGACGAGGGAGAGAATGAGAGAGAGAGAGAGAGAGAGAGAGAGAGAGAGAGAGAGGAGGAAAGAAAGTAAGAGAAAGGCAGAGAGTTTGTCTCTCCACAACCCCGCCCCTCCTCACATTCAGAGCCCAAATGGAAGCATCCCCATTACCCAGAGTGCTTTGGGGGTACAGTGAGGGAGTGCCCAAACACTTTTTTTTAATGCATTAACATCCTGATAAAATTTTCATCACTCAATTTGGCGAAAGGAAAAAGGGCGTAGATGTGTCGACGTCCACACACACACACACACACACACACACATGCCTCCCTTTATTCCTCTGTCTAATCTTCTCTCCTTTCCCCAAAAAGATGCCACTCCGAACGGAGATATAACATTCTGTCAACGTTTCTGTGATCGCCAGGTGACCTTGTCTTTGACCACTACATTGATCACTGTCTTTGACCACTACAGTGATCACTGTCTTTGACCACTACAGTGACCTTGTCTTTGACCACTACAGTGATCACTGTCTTTGACCACTACAGTGATCCCTGTCTTTGACCACTACAGTGATCACTGTCTTTGACCACTACAGTGATCACTGTTTTTGACCACTACAATGATCACTGTCTTTGACCACTACAGTGATCACTGTCTTTGACCACTACAGTGATCACTGTCTTTGACCACTACAGTGATCACTGTCTTTGACCACTACAGTGATCACTGTCTTTGACCACTACAGTGATCACTGTCTTTGACCACTACAGTGATCACTGTCTTTGACCACTACAGTGACCACTGTCTTTGACCACTACAGTGACCACTGTCTTTGACCACTACAGTGACCACTGTCTTTGACCACTACAGTGACCACTGTCTTTGACCACTACAGTGACCACTGTCTTTGACCACTACAGTGATCACTGTCTTTGACCACTACAGTGACCACTGTCTTTGACCACTACAGTGACCACTGTCTTTGACCACTACAGTGACCACTGTCTTTGACCACTACAGTGACCACTGTCTTTGACCACTACAGTGATCACTGTCTTTGACCACTACAGTGATCACTGTCTTTGACCACTACAGTGACCACTGTCTTTGACCACTACAGTGACCACTGTCTTTGACCACTACAGTGACCACTGTCTTTGACCACTACAGTGACCACTGTCTTTGACCACTACAGTGACCACTGTCTTTGACCACTACAGTGATCACTGTCTTTGACCACTACAGTGATCACTGTCTTTGACCACTACAGTGACCACTGTCTTTGACCACTACAGTGACCACTGTCTTTGACCACTACAGTGATCACTGTCTTTGACCACTACAGTGATCACTGTCTTTGACCACTACAGTGACCACTGTCTTTGACCACTACAGTGACCACTGTCTTTGACCACTACAGTGATCACTGAGTGGACAGACAAGGCCTCTCTCTTTACAGGTTTGTGAGGCTAGAGGAATCTATGTCTAACAGCCCTAACGTCATACACACTTCAGAACTAAGACTGACGGACTGTAGGTTACAGTATGCCTCAGAACATACACTCAATGTGTGTGTGTGTGTGTGCACACGATCTGTCCGCACGTCCATGTGTGCGCGTGTGCGTGTGCGTGTCTGTGTGTGTGTGTGTGTGTGTGTGTGTGTGTGTGTGTGTGTGTGTGTGTGTGTGTGTGTGTGTGTGTGTGTGTGTGTGTGTGTGTGTGTGTGTGTGTGTGTGTGTGTGTGCGTGTGTGTGTGTGCTGGAATCTCTCCCCGAGCCAGGCGGTTCACTGTTATGATGACACCAGCTAGACTGTGTCTATTCTCAGTTCACAGATGGGCCCATGTCTGTCTGGCAGGGACCAGAATGTTCTTCAGCTCAGCTGTCATGTTTGGCCTTATGAGTGAAATGGATCCCCAGCCTCAGTCTTCACTGAGAGGTGGCTGAATACAGGACTCTCCTTTAACATTCCTTCTTTCTCTTCAAACTGGGCATTTGACATTGAAATTCTCCTGATAACTCACTACACACGTTTAACCCACTTTCACCAACAACAAAAAATGTAACATGTCTAATTAATTTGAACTGGATTGTGTTACTACTGCTGAGGAACCCGTATGTTCAGGGTGTTGTTATATGTGGTGATGTTGTCAAGTTCCCCATGCAACAACAGCCTCTTTTCATCAAGCCCTGAGGGAACTCAAGAGTCAGAGCAGCAGTGGGGTCTCTGTTTCTCTGGACATACCAACTGAAGACAAAGCTGAGAGCACCGTGGGCGGGGCTGGAGACACTTCACAGCAGGGCAACATAACAACCACTTCCACCTGACAGACATGCCTGTTGCTGAGGATGAAGAATGACTTTAAGGGCCACTTTTCATCACCTTAGTCGGAAGAAGTAGTAGCTACATTGTATGGGTCAAACAGGCTACATTATATGGGTCAAACAGGCTACATTATATGGGTCAAACAGGCTACATTATATGGGTCAAACAGGCTACATTATATGGGTCAAACAGCTTTCTTTGTTCAACAGACCTGAGGGTCTGTGTAGACATGCTGATGGACTGGCTGTCCACCTGAATTGAATATCAGGTGTGTGTGTGTGTGTGTGTGTGTGTGTGTGTGTGTGTGTGTGTGTGTGTGTGTGTGTGTGTGTGTGTGTGTGTGTGTGTGTGTGTGTGTGTGTGTGTGTGTGTGTGTGTGTGTGTGCGTGTGCATGTGCGTGTGCGCGTACGTGTGCGTGTGTGTGCGCGTGTGTGCGTGTGCGTGCGTGCCTGTGTGTGTCAGCTCCTGTGGAATGGTGTGTGTTGTTCCAGAAAGCCATTCCGAACACAGTAAGCTCTGTCGCAGGCAGCACCAAAAATCGGCTAATTTGCCACCATCAACCTCCTCCTTCAAAGGGACAGCAATTGTGGGATGTGACTGAAATTGTAAGGATAAAATTGCCTCCGATGCAAGTCGTCTTTACAGAGCTTTCCCAGGCTAACATTAAAGGAAATTAGCTCAATATATGGACGTTTTTCAGACGAATCCTGCTATATTTTAAGTCATTGCCTTCACCTGTCCCCCCAGGCAAGGTAAAGCAGTCAGTCCCTGGGGAAAGACGTGAAGGGCGGCCATTTTGTTTTCACCACATAAACAAACGCTGTGATGAGCTAGCTACTGATGTGGCAATAACTGAGCAGGCTAACAACATGGGCTGTCAATCACAAGGGGAAAAGAAGAGGACGAGAATAGATCAAATCAATAGCTTTATTATGAGGGGTGCAGTAATAAACACATCTTATTAATTCTCCACGCTGTAGCCCCAAAGAATCGATGAAATGAATGAAACAGGACCACCCACTCTTCACTGCTTAAAAAGCCTGGCTCTGATGTTATTTCTCCACACCTCGATATGCCACTCTACTTTCTAAAAGTCTTGATTGCACAGGAATGGAACGAGAGAGAGAGAGAGAGAGAGAGAGAGAGAGAGATTCTAAAATCCCAGACTCAAAATGGCTGTTATTTAGTCAGGATCATTATGGCATAGTTATAATACATTATAGGGGTTCATACATGCCTATGTCAAGTCTGACAACGCATTATAACCAAACGCTAATGTATTATAACCGCATGATAATGCATTATTTTACATTTACATTTATTCGTTTAGCAGACGCTCTTCTCCAGAGCAACTTAAGTGCATACATTTTCATAGTTTTTGTCCCATACTGTTCCCCACAATCAAACCCACAACCCTGGAATTGCCAGCACCATGCTCTGCCAACTGAGCCACACGGGACCAACATGATAACTACACGATAATGTATTCTAACCACATGATAATGCATCAGCCAGAGCTATATATTTTAGATATGAAATAGAAGGCTCAGGCATTCGCTCTACTGCAGGCTTTAATGGTTTCTAGATGGAACTGTTCAGAAGACAGCAAAGCAGCAGGCTGTAACCAATGGAGACAACTTGTTCTGGGTTCTGAAAGGTGGACTTGGCTCCCCGGACTCTTTGCTATCAATCTGGAGGAGTGGGAGAGCTCAATCTGGAGGAGTGGGAGAGCTCAATCTGGAGGAGTGGGAGAGTTCAATCTGGAGGAGTGGGAGAGTTCAATCTGGAGGAGTGGGAGAGCTCAATCTGGAGGAGTGGGAGAGCTCAATCTGGAGGAGTGGGAGAGCTCAATCTGGAGGAGTGGGAGAGCTCAATCTGGAGGAGTGGGAGAGCTCAATCTGGAGGAGTGGGAGAGCTCAATCTGGAGGAGTGGGAGAGCTTGATTGGTGAAGGTGAAGAGCTTGAAGGTCAAAAGCAACTTGGTTGGGGATGCTGGCATTTCCATGGCAGCGACATATGCAAAACTGTCATTATTCTGCCACCAATACACAAACAGATTTCAGACTCAGAATGGACACAGCATAGAGGCTTATTGGAAAAGAAGATCAAGTGTCACAAACCCAGCACAGGGACTTAGCTACAGTAAGACAGATAACTACGGCAGTGTGACTCATAAGAGGCTGGTAGTTCACTATCATTACAGTGCATTAACTGTGATACAGGAATCCTATCAAAGCTTGATATGAACAAAGACTCCTGGAAGCTAAAGGGTTCTACCTGGAACCAAAAATGGTTCTTCAAATGGTTCTCCTGTGGGGCTAGCCGAAGAACCCTTTTAGGTTCTAAATAGCACTTTTTTTTCTAAGAGTCTAGAGAACAGAAATAACCACCATGTTCCACTTTTTTTCACAATTGATGTTTATTGGTTTGAACTGAACAAATTGAAAGAACACATTTTACATATATTATTTTATTAACATGATAAATGAGCCCCATTGAACAGGCCGGTCTACACACCACAAGAGGGACAGAGTTTTACTGTCTGTGTGTTACAAATGTATTTCTTGCACTTGATGCATGTGTACTGTGTCTTCCTGTGTCTTCCTGTCCTTCTTGGGTCCACACACATCACAGCACTTCTTCTTGTTGCTACCGGCAGCAATTTAGAATGATGAAAATATTTAGTTCAGGAATTTTACTAACATCTCACTCACATTTATAGTTACAGCAGGCCAAGGTAGGAGAGTCAGACACACACACAACAACATCACTCACACTTACTTCCAGTATTGGAGTTGTTGGTTCTGTGGGTCGGGCGGATGGGCAGATGGGGCACCAGCATCCTCATGATGGCTGCAGAAGCAGGGGTCCTTGGGATATGTTGCTTCCTTTGAATTGGAGGTCTTACCCAGCCTTGCCCAGCTACTTGAGAAAGAGTCATCTTCTACAGAGCTTCCCTCTGTTCCAATCTAGGTTCAACCCCAACCAGATGACAAATGCATTGTATGCCGAGATGTCCAAAGTGGAACTAGCTTCTCTCTCTATTTCTAAGACCCTCTGAGCAGAGATTATATTTGCCATACTGATTGAATGTGGTAAGGAGACACACACAAAGCTATTTGTTTTTTTACCAGGTAAATTGACTGAGAACACATTCTCATTTACAGCAAGGACCTGGGGAATAGTTACAGGGGAGAGGAATGAGCCAATTGTAAGCAGGAGATGATTAGGTGTCCATGATGGTATGAGGGACAGCTTGGGAATTTAGCCAGGACACCAGGGTTAACACCCCTACTCTTACAATAAGTGCCATGGGATCTTTAATGACCTCAGAGAGTGAGGACACCCGTTTAATGTCTAGACGAAATATATTTTTTAGACCATAGGAAAGAGTGCCACCTACTGGCCCTCCAACATCACTTCCAGCAGCATCTGGTCTTCCATCCAGGGACTGACCAGGACCAACCCTGCTTAGCTTAAGAAGCAAGCCAGCAGTGGGATGCAGTGTTGTATGCTGCTGGCAAATTTATTTTGTCCCTCCCACAATTGGCACCTTTTTTATTTATTTTTTATTTTTTTTATTTCACCTTTATTTAACCAGGTAGGCTAGTTGAGAACACCTTTATTTAACCAGGTAGGCTAGTTGAGAACACCTTTATTTAACCAGGTAGGCTAGTTGAGAACACCTTTATTTAACCAGGTAGGCTAGTTGAGAACACCTTTATTTAACCAGGTAGGCTAGTTGAGAACACCTTTATTTAACCAGGTAGGCTAGTTGAGAACACCTTTATTTAACCAGGTAGGCTAGTTGAGAACACCTTTATTTAACCAGGTAGGCTAGTTGAGAACACCTTTATTTAACCAGGTAGGCTAGTTGAGAACACCTTTATTTAACCAGGTAGGCTAGTTGAGAACACCTTTATTTAACCAGGTAGGCTAGTTGAGAACACCTTTATTTAACCAGGTAGGCTAGTTGAGAACACCTTTATTTAACCAGGTAGGCTAGTTGAGAACACCTTTATTTAACCAGGTAGGCTAGTTGAGAACAAGTTCTCATTTGCAACTGCGACCTGGCCAAGATAAAGCATAGCAGTGTGAGCAGACAACACAGAGTTACACATGGAGTAAACAATTAACAAGTCAATAACACAGTAGAAAACAAATTGGGAGTCTATATACAATGTGTGCAAAAGGCATGAGGAGGTAGGCAAATAATTACAATTTTGCAGATTAACACTGGAGTGATAAATGATCAGATGGTCATGTACAGGTAGAGATATTGGTGTGCAAAAGAGCAGAAAAGTAAATAAATAAAAACAGTATGGGGATGAGGTAGGTGAAAATGGGTGGGCTATTTACCAATAGACTATGTACAGCTGCAGCGATCGGTTAGCTGCTCAGATAGCAGATGTTTGAAGTTGGTGAGGGAGATAAAAGTCTCCAACTTCAGCGATTTTTGCAATTCGTTCCAGTCACAGGCAGCAGAGTACTGGAACGAAAGGCGGCCAAATGAGGTGTTGGCTTTAGGGATGATCCGTGAGATACACCTGCTGGAGCGCGTGCTACGGATGGGTGTTGCCATCGTGACCAGTGAACTCAGATAAGGCGGAGCTTTACCTAGCATGGACTTGTAGATGACCTGGAGCCAGTGGGTCTGGCGGCGAATATGTAGCGAGGGCCAGCCGACTAGAGCATACAAGTCGCAGTGGTGGGTGGTATAAGGTGCTTTAGTGACAAAATGGATGGCTGGTAGTGTGGGAAAATACTGACGTTTTTACAATGTATCGACATAATGTATTGTAATAACATTGTGCAGGTTCCCGCAAGACATTGTGTAGTTTCAAACACTGCAAAGGGTAAAGAGCGAGAGAAAAGCAGGAGACAGGCAGACAGGCAGGGAGACAGGCTGACAGGTAGGGAGACAGACAGGTTCTTGGTGCTATGTTGAAACAGCAGACCCAAGGAGGAGGAAGACAGAGTGAAAGCACACAGCAAACCTTTTTGTTTCATTTTTTACTTGTTTTCACCTACACACACTTTTCCACACTTTCATTACCCTCGGGTCCAGTGGACCAGAACACCACATATGTAATATAAATGTGCAGGGGGGTACACAGTGTGCATCAATGAAAATGCATTATTTTACATGTTCTTCACAGAAAATGAGCCAAGGCCAATGAGTCTCAGGTTGAATATATATATATATTACACTTTTCTGGTTACTACATGATTCCATATGTGTTATTTCATAGTTTGATGTCTTCACTATTATTCTACAATGTAGAACATAGTAAAAAATAAATAAAAACCCTTGAATGAGTAGGTGTGTCCAAACTTTTAACTGGTACTGTATATTAAAGGGCTTTAAATATTAATATAACAGGCTTTTAAAATGTAGTATTGGTGCACAATTTATACTTAAAATATCAAATGGACTCTTTTCATTGAACGACTCATAATTCAGAGACTGGGATGGGTTTTGATCATTCAGAGACTGGGATGGGTTTTGATCATTCAGAGACTGGGATGGGTTTTGATCATTCAGAGACTGGGATGGGTTTTGATCATTCAGAGACTGGGATGGGTTTTGATCATTCAGAGACTGGGATGGGTTTTGATCATTCAAAACAGACATGTAGGCCTTCATAGCAAAATCGTATGCTTTGTTTAAAAGGCAACAATAGTTTTAAAAGTTGGATGCATATCCTTCCATCAGCTCAATCTATCCCTGCGTGCATAAAATCCATAGCATTGCTTACGCCTTTTCACTGTCATTATGGCACACGAGAAAATACACAGTATAATTGCAATATCGTATTTGCAATGCACAGGTGGCAGCATTACAAAGTGGCAGCATTACAAGGTGGCAGTTGAAGATTAATAGTGTTTTATAAATGAATAGTCAGTAAATATGATAGTTGATTGTTTAACTCGTTATTTTACTGCACATCAACATATTACCTCACACGGTCCTCATCACTGCTCGAAGTAACCAAAAAAGGCCTGTAATGCGGACTCCTTCACACCAGGTGGCCACACTGACGTTGTAAAGTCCATTCAACGTGTTTGTCAGTGAAGCGATCAAGAACATTATAAACATCAACCGTCTGCAGTGGTATGTCCTTTTAATCGACTGACTTTTAACATTCGGCCTTTTTTTTGTGTATTTAGCGCAAAGGCATGTGTTTCAAAATATTAGCTAATATTGTAGCTATAGCTAGCTGCACTATCACACATGCTAATTTCAATGGCGACTGAGCACATGATATTGAGCTAGCGTAGCATGCTAGCGCTAGTTAGCATAGCTAGCAAGTTTGGGGGCGTGTTGCACGAATCTCTTCCAAAGCAGTGTCTCTAACTATTATATTTGATTTAGTTAGATAGCGAGATACATTGCATATTTTTGTTGCACCCTCTACCAAGGAGTTGTTGAAATTAATGTAATTATATCTGTAGCGAGAGCCAGACCGAGAGTGGTCTCAACATCGTGTGTCCCCATCCCACCTCTCTCGCAGATTCCTTCTCGTTTGACCAAAAAACTTGAGTTTTAGTGGGAGCGGAGGGGAGTTGGAAGAAAATGGACCAGAGAGCTTGGAAGAACCCATACGCAGACTATGATGGGAACCCTGCATCTGTGCAAGAACTATTTGATTCACAAGGAAAGGTATGAAGCTAACATTAGCTAGCCGAAGTTAAAGCTAGCTAGGCCTGGTAAGCAAACGGTCATACCCTGGCTGTACAATACATAGCCTACATGTCATGAGCCTTTTTATGGTAAATGCATCAGGTAACTGAAATATGCAACATTCAAAGGACTTCAAAGCCAGGACTACTGATAAAGATCTAATACAATAAAATCCAATATGTTCTGTCATGGTGTTTTCTACAGCTCACAGCAGAGTTTGCAGGGCGGTTGAGCAATGCCATCAGTCAGCTGTTGATGCACATGGAGAATGGGCTCAAGTCTGCTGACCCTAGAGACTGCACTGGCTACACTGGCTGGGCAGGTGAGGAAGAATAACCCACCATCTTGCTTTTTCTAGGTTTTGACTACATTCTGTCACCTCATATCACAAGTCTCCTAAACTCTGTCCCCGCCTTTCTCTTCCTCGCATCCCTCTTTCCTGTCCCCCTCCTCATCTCCCATCCCCTCCCTCCTCTCTTCCCTGTCCCCTCTCCCCCTCCTCGTTTCCCCCATCCCCTCCCTCCTCTCTGCCCTCTTCCCTGTCCCGTCTCCCCCCATCCCCTCCCTCCTCTCTTCCCTGTCCCCTCTTCCCCTCCTCGTCTCCCCCCATCCCCTCTCCCTCCCCAGGCATCGCCCTGCTTTACCTGCACCTCCACGGTGTGTTCGGCGAGCCTTCATTCCTGCAGAAGGCTCTGGACTACGTGGGCCACAGCCTGACGTGTCCGACGCGGCGACGTGATGTCACCTTCCTGTGCGGTGACGCCGGGCCCCTGGCCGTGGCTGCAGTGGTCTACCACAGAGTACAGAGGGCACAGGAGTCAGACGAATGCCTCAGCAGGTCAGTACAGGACATGGGCCAGCCATAGACACACACACACACACACACACGTCTATCTATATATCTGTTTATATAATGATGTGTTTATATAATGATCTGTTACATACGTCATTGGGGATGGCTCACCAGTCTGAGAATTAAGACACTGGTGCTCTGTGTGTCTAGATTTCATTCCACCTAATTGCTAATTTGATCAGTATCTGGATATCATGCCAGTCACTCCTCGCACTTGTCTAGATCTGAGAGGATTTGGTAGGTGTCACAATATGGTCCACCTGATCCTATGGGATAAAGGCTGGATGTTGATTTGGAATGAAGTCCAAACAGTTAATCAGTAAGATGCCATAAGAGATCTGAAGTAACCTGAGTGTTCCCCCTTCTCTCCAGGCTGCTGCAGCTCCATCAGTCGGTGGTAATGGGCTCCGGGGCCAGCGGTCTTCCTGATGAGCTGCTCTATGGCAGGATGGGTTACCTCTACGCCCTGACCTTCATCAACCAGCAGTTTGGCCACGACAAGATCCCCATCCAGTACATCCAACAGGTCAGTCGTAGGCTCACGGTTAAGGTTCATCACATACACGTTGGATATCTATTCAATGTGTTTGCCAAGCACTGTTACATTGACCGTGTTCAATAGAAACAGAGTTGGTTGAGTGGGCTACAAGCATTGTCATCAGAAAGGTGAACGATCATCTAAGTAGGACAATTTTATAATGACATGAAATTGTTACCATTTTAAATGACTGAAAGGAGCTTAGTCGAGCCAAGTACTGTGCTGGCCTGGTAATGCATCCACTGGTGGAGCTGTGCTCTGAAGGACAAAGCCAGGGAGGCCCCCCTTTTGTAGGCCCACGTTAAAAACATTCTTTTTAGGAACTGTCGCCTTCTCAACATACTGTTGAGAGTTAGAATATTAGAATACACGATGCAATTTAGATATGTGGTTGTGCATCAGCAGTTCCTCTCTTGTCAGTCATTAGCCAGGTTTCCATCAAATTGGCGACCGATTTTCATGCAAAAAGAAAATGTGCAGATTTTCCCACCATGTGGTGTTTCCACCAAGCAGGCTTGGTGTGGTTCCCACCATGTGGTGTTTCCACCAAGCAGGCTTGGTGTGGTTCCCACCATGTGGTGTTTCCACCAAGCAGGCTTGGTGTGGTTCCCACCATGTGGTGTTTCCACCAAGCAGACTTGGTGTGGTTTCCACCAAGCAGACTTGGTGTGGTTCCCACCATGTGGTGTTTCCACCAAGCAGACTTGGTGTGGTTCCCACCGTGTGGTGTTTCCACCAAGCAGACTTGGTGTGGTTCCCACCGTGTGGTGTTTCCACCAAGCAGACTTGGTGTGGTTCCCACCGTGTGGTGTTTCCACCAAGCAGACTTGGTGTGGTTCCCACCGTGTGGTGTTTCCACCAAGCAGACTTGGTGTGGTTCCCACCGTGTGGTGTTTCCACCAAGCAGACTTGGTGTGGTTCCCACCGTGTGGTGTTTCCACCAAGCAGACTTGGTGTGGTTCCCACCGTGTGGTGTTTCCACCAAGCAGACTTGGTGTGGTTCCCACCGTGTGGTGTTTCCACCAAGCAGACTTGGTGTGGTTCCCACCGTGTGGTGTTTCCACCAAGCAGACTTGGTGTGGTTCCCACCATGTGGTGTTTCCACCAACTGGCAGGCAGACTACATGATGAGCTTAACATGAATGAGAGCAAATGCGCTCTAGCCAACAGCTGGCAGGCAGACTACATGATGAGCTTAACATGAATGAGAGCCCATGCGCTCTAGCCAACAGCTGGCAGGCAGACTACATGATGAGCTTAACATGAATGAGAGCCCATGCGCTCTAGCCAACAGCTGGCAGGCAGACTACATGATGAGCTTAACATGAATGAGAGCCCATGCGCTCTAGCCAACAGCTGGCAGGCAGACTACATGATGAGCTTAACATGAATGAGAGCCCATGCGCTCTAGCCAACAGCTGGCAGGCAGACTACATGATGAGCTTAACATGAATGAGAGCCCATGCGCTCTAGCCAACAGCTGGCAGGCAGACTACATGATGAGCTTAACATGAATGAGAGCCCATGCGCTCTAGCCAACAGCTGGCAGGCAGACTACATGATGAGCTTAACATGAATGAGAGCCCATGCGCTCTAGCCAACAGCTGGCAGGCAGACTACATGATGAGCTTAACATGAATAAGAGCCCATGCGCTCTAGCCAACAGCTGGCAGGCAGACTACATGATGAGCTTAACATGAATGAGAGCGCAGGTATTTGTATTTGGCAAACGGCAGTTGCGTATCGCTCAGGTAACCAGAATAAGACTCAATGTTTATTCGAAAGGTTCATCATAACTTGTTTAATCTGTAGCCTAGTAAACTGCATGGTTTCCTGAGTCCTAGTGGGAGGACCACACACCCATATCATTGTGTGACTCCAAGTTTACTTCCATGTGATGGTTATTATTTCCATCAAAAAAACATGTATATTGTATGAGTAGGTAGGACTACTATAAAAACTGTGGATGGAAACTTGGTGGCAGTCACTCAATTGGCCCATGTCGGTTTTTAGAATATTACGTTAATCTAGCCTGCTATCTATACTAGTCATTGTTGAATGCCGTACCACATTTGATTTTACTAGTCACTCTCACTCAGATATTTTATTAACATGGCATAAGACCGGGGCAAAATGTGGGTAAATGCAGAACATTGGATGTAAAACTGCACATTTTTGCCTCCGTCGCCAAGGCAAAATGTGTAGAATTATGTGAAACTTGTAATAAATGGCTCACTACTCTCCGTCCCCAAGGCAAAATGTATAGAATCGCGTGAAATGAGTAATAAATGGCTCCCTGTACTCTCCGTCCCCAAGGCAAAATGTGTAGAATTGGAGGGCGATATGGCCTGAACCATATCTCAAGTTTATTTTCTTTCTTAAACTAATGGGCAATTCATGATATCTATTTATATAGAGATATATATATATATGTGGTTTCTCTAAATAAGAGTTGTACAATTAAAGGTAAAATACACTGCGTTTCGAACAGAAATAATCTAATGAATTCAGGGTTTGTGAAGTTATACCGAGGCTGAATATAAGCCTTCCACGACCATAACACCCACGAATTATGTTATGAAACCCACTAATTATGTTATGAAACCCACTAATTATTTTATCAAACCTGCTTTTTTTTCTTGTTGCAATAATCACTGATCTGTCTTTGAAAATGTTATCTTTTTGTCACAACTGTGACTAGAAGCATAATGCACCTTCACTAATAATGATTAACTTCTTGTAGCAGCCATCAGGCTATAGAGAATTAACACAGGTCTCATCAGCCATCAGGCTATAGAGAATTAACACAGGTCTCATCAGCCATCAGGCTATAGAGAATTAACACAGGTCTCATCAGGCTATAGAGAATTAACACAGGTCTCATCAGGATATGGAGAATTAACACAGGTCTCATCAGGATATGGAGAATTAACACAGGTCTCATCAGGCTATAGAGAATTAACACAGGTCTCATCAGGCTATAGAGAATTAACACAGGTCTCATCAGCCATTAGGCTATAGAGAATTAACACAGGTCTCATCGGCCATTAGCCTATAGAGAATTAACACCGGTCTCATCAGCCATCTCTCAAGCCCACGTGCTGGTGACTAGCCAGCTAATCTTTATATTTCAAGTTTAGCCAACATGGATCTATTTGTTGGCTAACAAGGTTGAACAGTTGAATTGTTATGAACACACCCTTCTGTCCGTCTCCAACTGTTTGAACAGCATGTCAGCCTGTCCACTTGGTTCAGATGTTCAAATCATGTGACCTACCATCTTTCTCAGAAAGAGAATGTGTTGCCAATTCCTTATTAAACTGTTTTATGCTTATTGCACATTTATGAAACAGACTAGACATTGCGTATACTAGTCTTTGGCTAAAATGTAGGGGGGTGGTGTAAAATGTATTGCTCAGGAGGGTTCGCGTAACAACATTTTGCATAAGGCTCCCAAAAGGCTAAGGGCGGGTCTGACTGCATGTGTGGATGTGGGTAAGCTGACCCGTGAGCCACTGCAGCCCCTCGTTATGAGTTCAGATGCCCATCCCCGGACAAAGCCATTATATAATATCAGTGCCAGTAAGGTTCAGGTCGGGCACAATAGTGTGTGAAGCGTGAATTATTTTATCCCGTTGATATATGTTGTGTACATCCACCCTACAGATTTTCAGAAGCAATACAACCACTCTATTGGGAGGGTTCTGACTGAGTTGTGGTGTGTTTTGACCCTGGTCTCTCTCCCACAGATCCAGGGATGTGTGTTTTGATCCTGGTCTCTCTCCCTCTGATCTGAGGCGGTGTTGATATCAGGGATGTGTGTTTTGATGCTTGTCTCTCTCTCTCTGATCTGAGGCTGTGTTGATATCAGGGATGTGTGTTTTGATCCTGGTCTCTCTCCCACAGATCCAGGGATGTGTGTTTTGACCCTGGTCTCTCTCCCACAGATCTGTGAGGCTGTGTTAATATCGGGGGAGGGCCAGTCTCAGAGGTTCCGTTGTCAGGACCAGAGCCCTCTGATGTACGAGTGGTACCAAGAACAGTATGTAGGCCCCGCCCACGGCCTGGCAGGCATCTACTACTTCCTCATGCAGGTAATAAAGCTAGAGCCGATTGGTTCGAACTTCCCTTTATTCCCATGCAGGTAAAGCTGATAGGTTGAAATTCCCATTTATGCAGTATTCTGAATCTAAAGAAAACTCCTTCATACAGTGGCAAGAAAAGTATGTGAACCTTTTGGAAATACCTGGATTTCTGCATAAATTGTTCAATTTATTTTTTATCTGATCTTCATCTAGGTCACAACAATAGACAGTCTGCTTAAACTAATAACACCCAATTATAATTGTTCATGTCTTTATTGAACACACCATGTAAACATTCACAGTGTAGGGTGGGAGAAGTATGTGAACCCTTGGTTTTAATAACTGCTTGGCCCTCCTTTGGCAGCAATAACCTCAACCAAACATTTTCTGTAGTTGCAGATCAGACCTGCACAACGGTCAGGAGGAATTTTGGACCATTCCTCTTTACAAAACTGTTTCAGTTCAGCAATATTTTTGGGATGTCTGGTGTGAACTGCTCTTGAGGTCATGCCACAGCATCTCAATTGGGTTGAGGTCAGGACTCTGACTGGGCCACTCCAGAAGGCCTATTTGCGTCTGTTGAAGCCATTCTGTTGTTGATTTACTTACCATTCTGTTGTTGATCTACCCAACTTCTGTTGAACTTTAATTTTGGTGGACAGATAACTGTACATTATCCTGCAAAATGTCTTGATAAACTTGAATTCGTTTTTCCGTCGATGATAGCAAGCTGTCCGGGCCCTGAGGCAGAAAAGCAGCCCCAAACCATGATGCTCCCTCCACCAGACTTTACAGTTGGGATGAGGTTTTGATGTTGGTGTGCTGTGCCTTTTTTTCTCTCCACACATAGTGTTGTGTGTTCCTTCCAAACAACATAACTTCAGTTTCATCTGTCCACCGACTATTTTGCCAGTAGCGCTGTGGAACATCCAGATGCTATTTTGCCAGTAGCGCTGTGGAACATCCAGATGCTATTTTGCCAGTAGCGCTGTGGAACATCCAGATGCTATTTTGCCAGTAGCGCTGTGGAACATCCAGATGCTATTTTGCCAGTAGCGCTGTGGAACATCCAGATGCTATTTTGCCAGTAGCGCTGTGGAACATCCAGATGCTATTTTGCCAGTAGCGCTGTGGAACATCCAGATGCTATTTTGCCAGTAGCGCTGTGGAACATCCAGATGCTATTTTGCCAGTAGCGCTGTGGAACATCCAGATGCTATTTTGCCAGTAGCGCTGTGGAACATCCAGATGCTATTTTGCCAGTAGCGCTGTGGAACATCCAGATGCTATTTTGCCAGTAGCGCTGTGGAACATCCAGATGCTATTTTGCCAGTAGCGCTGTGGAACATCCAGATGCTATTTTGCCAGTAGCGCTGTGGAACATCCAGATGCTATTTTGCCAGTAGCGCTGTGGAACATCCAGATGCTATTTTGCCAGTAGCGCTGTGGAACATCCAGATGCTATTTTGCCAGTAGCGCTGTGGAACATCCAGATGCTATTTTGCCAGTAGCGCTGTGGAACATCCAGATGCTATTTTGCCAGTAGCGCTGTGGAACATCCAGATGCTATTTTGCCAGTAGCGCTGTGGAACATCCAGATGCTATTTTGCCAGTAGCGCTGTGGAACATCCAGATGCTATTTTGCCAGTAGCGCTGTGGAACATCCAGATGCTATTTTGCCAGTAGCGCTGTGGAACATCCAGATGCTATTTTGCCAGTAGCGCTGTGGAACATCCAGATGCTATTTTGCAAACTTCAAACTTTTTTTTTTTTGACAGCAGTGGCTGCTTCCGTGGAGTCCTCCCATGAACACCTTTCTTGTTCAATGTTTTACGTATCGTAGACTCGTCAACAGAGATGTTAGCATGTTCAAATCAAAGTATTTGTCGCGTGTGCCGAATACAACAGGTGTAGACCTTACAGTGAAATGCTGAATACAACAGGTGTAGACCTTACAGTGAAATGCTGAATACAACAGGTGTAGTAGACCTTACAGTGAAATGCTGAATACAACAGGTGTAGTAGACCTTACAGTGAAATGCTGAATACAACAGGTGTAGTAGACCTTACAGTGAAATGCTGAATACAACAGGTGTAGTAGACCTTATAGTGAAATGCTGAATACAACAGGTGTAGACCTTACAGTGAAATGCTGAATACAACAGGTGTAGTAGACCTTACAGTGAAATGCTGAATACAACAGGTGTAGTAGACCTTACAGTGAAATGCTGAATACAACAGGTGTAGTAGACCTTACAGTGAAATGCTGAATACAACAGATGTAGACCTTATAGTGAAATGCTGAATACAACAGGTGTAGACCTTACAGTGAAATGCTGAATACAGCAGGTGTAGACCTTACAGTGAAATGCTGAATACAGCAGGTGTAGACCTTACAGTGAAATGCTGAATACAACAGGTGTAGACCTTACAGTGAAATGCTGAATACAACAGGTGTAGACCTTACAGTGAAATGCTTACTTACAGGCTCTAACCAATAGTGCAAAAAAGGTGTTAGGTGAACAATAGGTAAGTAAGGAAATAAAAACAACAGTAAAAAGACAGGCTATAAACAGTAGTGAGGCTATAAAAGTAGTGAGGATACATACAGACACCGGTTAGTCAGGCTGATTGAAGTAGTATGTACATGTAGATATGGTTTAAGTGACTATGCATATATGATAAACAGAGAGTAGCAGTAGTGTAAAAGAAAGGGGTTGGCGGGTGGCGGGACACAATGCAGATAGCCACGTTAGACAATGTGCGGGAGCACTGGTTCGTCGGCCCAATTGAGGTAGTATGTACATGAATGTATAGTTAAAGTGACTATGCATATAAGATAAACCGAGAGTAGCAGGAGAGTAAGAGGGGTTTGGGGGGGCACACAGTGCAAATAGTCCGGGAAGCCATTTGGTTACCTGTTCAGGAGTCTTATGGCTTGGGGGTAAAAACTGTTGAAGCCTTTTTGACAGCGATGCAACCATGCTCTCGATGGTGCAACTGTAGAACCTTTTTGAGGAACTCGGTAGCCATGACAAATCATTTTAGTCTCCTGAGGGGGAATAGGCTTCGTCGTTCCCTCTTCACAACTGTCTTGGTGTGTTTGGACCATTCTAGTTTGTTGCTGTGGACACCAAGGAACTTGAAGCTCTCAACCTGAGAGATTTCTGTAAGTCTTTAGCTGACACTCTAGGATTCTTCTTAACCTCATTGAACATTCTGCGCTGTGCTCTTGCAGTCATCTTTGCAGGACGGCCACTCCTAGGGAGAGAAGCCACAGTGCTGAACTTTATCCATTTATAGACAATTTGTCTTACTGTGAACTGATGAACATCAAGGCTTTTATGCAAGTCAACAATTCTTAATCTTAGGTCTTCTGGGATCCATTTTGTTCAAGGCATGGTTCACATCAGGCAATGCTTCTTGTGAATAGGACACTCAAATTTTGTGAGTTTTTTATAGGGCAGGGCAGCTCTAATCAACATCTCCAATCTCGACTCATTGATTGGACTCCAGGTTAGTTGACTCCTGACTCCACTGAGCTTTTGGAGACGTCATTAGCCTCACATACTTTTTCCAACCTACACTGTGAATGTTTAAATTATGTATTCAATATAGCCAAGAAAAATACCATAATTTGTGTGTTATTAGTTTAAGCAGAGTGTGTTTGTCTATACTTAGATGAAGATTTATGCAGAAATCCAGGTAATTCCAAAGAGTTCACTTACTTTTTCTTGCCACTATGTTAAGTCCTACTCCACCAAGTAGTTGACTAGTTGAATCATACGCTGATGCTGGAATAGAGTATGTGAAATTACTGGGAGACTCTGAAGACCAGGTTTGGAAACACTGTATTATGGGATCTTAAACATAGATGAATCAGCAACCAGGGTTGGGATCAATTCAGGGAGTAAACTTGCTTTTTCTCATTGATAACAAACCACCAAATGGAAATGACCCCAACATTTTCATTAACCTACTATGACGTGTGAGCCATGAAAAATGTCTTCCCTGTTCTGTGCCCTGCAGCCAGGCTATGTGGCGGGGGATGAGAGGGTCCACAGACTGGTGAGGCCCAGCGTGGACCACGTCTGTCGACTCCGCTTTCCCACTGGGAACTACCCGCCCTGCATAGGGGACAACAGGGACCTGCTGGTGCACTGGTGTCATGGAGCCCCAGGCATTATCTACATGCTGCTGCAAGCCTACAAGGTACTGGATACCTGGGCCCTGTTCAGTAGAGGGTAAACGTTTTAGTGAAACTGGGAGGTGCTCTTTTCTATCTGAACTCACCCAATAAAAACGCAGGTGTTTGCTTTTTTCCCGTTACAAACTGTTTTGATACGGTGTGCCTCTACTCAACACACCCCAGTACTATGTTAAGGATAGAATATGTGATATGGATAATTACTATGGTCCATGCGATCTCAGATGTAATTGGCAGAATAACACCATCGAGGCCGGAGGTCTCTTGGAAAGTAATGGTGGTGAAGCTGTTTATTTGCTGTATTAGCAACCAACCAAAAGGTATAGCTACAATAGACTAGGATAATGTCCCTTAAAACATTATCACTGTGCTTTTATTCTGTGTTTCATGTGTCACACATTTAACATAGAGGGCATTAGTTGTCTGCCAATCAATCCTTTTGGGTTAGAAATAGAGTTTTTACAGTACTGTCTCAACGTCTCCTAAAGAAAGACATGTTACTTTCCTGTTTGAAACATTTAAAAACATTTAGCCTTACTGAACATGCCCTTGCCCTGTTTTCCCCCTGCAGGTGTTTGGAGTGGGCCAGTACCTGGAAGAGGCTCTACAGTGTGGGGAGGTGGTGTGGCACAGGGGCCTGCTGAAGAAGGGCTACGGCCTGTGTCACGGCGCCGCGGGTAACGCCTACGCCTTCCTGGCCCTCTACAAGCTCACCCATGACCCCAAGCACCTCTACAGGGCCTGTATGGTGAGAGGCAGCCTGAACTTACTGACCTGACGGGGACATCTGACAATGTCCTCGCCTGTTACCACAAGCAAGCTCTCATCAATTGATGAGGGTGTGGAGCCTGGAGTTTCCTCTCGTCCGGTCACGTGATCAAATACCTTTTTTACATTTTAAATCGGGAATAACTCCTGGCTCAACTGTAGGTCCTCACCCTCTACCAGCCTCTGTGATGGTTTGATGTTTCAACAAATAGACGTTTGACGGGGTCTCTACAAGGTTTATCACCCACTAGCAGCTTGTCTCGGTAGCTGTTACAAAAAATCCAGAGTTTCAATATAAGATTGAAGGTCACTTCAGCAATACTCTGAACTACACTCAATAATCCTGCTGGCAGCGACCCAAACTTAAATGAAACATTATTCAGAGAACCTGAGACGTTTGAGAAGTGAACCGTTGTATGTTTATTGACAACCGCTAAGTGGCTGTCAGCGTGTTGCTATTGACAGCGTGTTGCTATTGACAGCGTGTTGCTATTAGCGCGTGTCTTTGCATCAACAGACAGTGAGGGTGGGTGGGGGGGGTCCCATGTGTAGTTTAAGCTCTTCCATTTAATCCAATGTACTGTATTGGAACGGACTAGAAGGGCTTTGTGGTCACACAAGTGGGCCATTTAATCCTAGTGGCATCTCAAGTGGCACTGTAAGGCACAGAGTAAGAATGGGCTGCTAAAGATGAATTTTCCTTAGGACAGTATTTTTCCTTAGGACAGTATTTTTCCTTAGGACAGTATTTTTCCTTAGGACAGTTTTTCTTAGGACAGTATTTGTCTTGGGACAGTATTTGTCTTGGGACAGTATTTGTCTTGGGACAGTATTTGTCTTGGGACAGTATTTGTCTTGGGACAGTATTTGTCTTGGGACAGTATTTCATTTAGGACAGTATTTGTCTTAGGACAGTATTTCATTTGGGACAGTATTTGTCTTAGGACAGTATTTCATTTAGGACAGTATTTGTCTTAGGACAGTATTTGTCTTGGGACAGTATTTGTCTTGGGACAGTATTTGTCTTGGGACAGTGTTTGTCTTAGGACAGTATTTGTCTTAGGACAGTATTTGTCTTGGGACAGTGTTTGTCTTGGGACAGTATTTGTCTTGGGACAGTATTTGTCTTGGGACAGTATTTGTCTTGGGACAGTATTTGTCTTGGGACAGTATTTGTCTTGGGACAGTATTTCATTTAGGACAGTATTTGTCTTAGGACAGTATTTCTTTTAGGACAGTATTTGTCTTGGGACAGTATTTGTCTTGGGACAGTATTTGTCTTGGGACAGTATTTGTCTTGGGACAGTATTTGTCTTGGGACAGTATTTCATTTAGGACAGTATTTGTCTTAGGACAGTATTTCTTTTAGGACAGTATTTGTCAATGGTCTGATACTCATGAACTTTGACTGTTGTATTGTAAAAAGCTGTGGGCTTTTGTTTTGTGTAGTTTGCAGACTGGTGCATGAACTACGGCAAACATGGCTGCAGGACACCGGACACTCCGTTCTCATTATTTGAAGGTAATGTGAAGCCGTCTAATACACACAATATCAAGTGTTTCAATTGGAATGTTTAGCCTAGATCACAGATTTGCTCAATAATTTGACACGTTTCTATTGGTCAATGAATAGTGGAAAGCTTGAACATGGTTGTGTTGGTTAGGTATCAAACGGAGAGGGACGACCTGAACACACGTTTTCATCTTCCTTTGCAAATGTTTTGCTAAGATGTCCGAGTACGACCCAATAACTGTTTTAGACGTGAAATGAATGTGTCACTTCCTGTCCACAGGCATGGCTGGAACCATCTACTTCCTGGCAGACCTCCTCCAGCCCCTGAAATCAAAGTTCCCAGCATTTGAGGTGTAAAAGGTATCCCTGCTTACCCCTGGTCTCCTGCCTGCTGCTCTGGAAACTATCATACACATCCAAGCACCTAATCTCTCTCCATCTCTCTCACACACACACCGAGACATTTAAAGAAACACACACAGGCATAAACACCGCAGAGTCACCTCTGCAGGTGATAATCAAGATGACTTTTTCCATCACAACAAAATCTTCCCACAGTCTCTCCTTATTGGCTGAACGAACAGTAATTGTGTGTTGTAGGGAGGGGGACCAGGGACAATCAGTGCAAGGGTGACATTTTGCACGAGCAAATGGCATTGAGCAGTGAGCAAAAGAACCATAAGATTTCAAATAGATGTGAAGGCAAATTATCCAATGTGAATTCCAAAAACTTCAACTCTCAATTGCATCGCACACATCGCATGCATTGCTCAGTTGACTAAACCCTGGCTAAATTCTTGCCTTCTTATAACACTACTTGTTGAAAAGTTCAAATTAAATCATGCTTTATAATGAGTTTTTTTATCATACAGATTGAGTTTTATGGTATTCTTTGCACAGAGCTGCACCTTTTTTTTTGCGTGAGGAAAATGTCGCCCCCTAGTCTAATATGTGCATGGTGCATGGGGGTTTGAAGTGTTATGCACTGAAACTTGCTCACTATTTTGTGTCTAGACATGGGGCATAAGCAGAGAGAACCACCTCGAGTGGATTGTCCATTTATGGACATCAATTCAATATTTACTTTTCATTCATTTTATGACGCATTGAGACTTCAGTTTGTCTGAGATGAAATTGACTAGGATTTGTTTGCTTGGGCTGGAGTCTGGTCAATGGGTAGTCCTCTCAATTCGGGACCATAATTACCCCCTTGGTGACGGGGGTTGGAGCCCTGTCTCCACGTCCCTTTTATCTGGCTCTACTGTCCAGCTGTACTGTCTATGAATCAATAAAAATACCAAGGGGATTTGAGTACCGACCAATCTCCTATTAAAAAAAAATAGTAATAATCTTTGCTCCAACATTCATGTTTGTTAATTGTTAATTTTAGATTTCACCTTTTTTTTTGAATAACCGGAATAGAAATTCCATGGTGTAGAGGATTTTTCATCTTTGCAGATTGTGGCTGCAATAGAAACTTTGTAGTAAAATGATTATACTGTGTGACAAAGTACTACAGTAAAACTGTAATGACCATGTGGCGCATCATAAGTTGTGTGTGTGTGATGTACGCTTGTAACTCTACTGCTCATCTACGGTTTCTTCACATTTCCATTGGCTAAATAATAAAACAAGGTATTTTTTACATCTCACCTGTCTGTTACCTTTGCTATTAAACTATTATTCATCGTTCTAGTGTTCTGAATCTGACTGGCTCCTTGTCTCGGCCTGATGTTATAATAACAGAGCAAAGCCACTAAGGGGCAGCGAAGAGTTTGTCCATTTGGAATGGGAGCGTTCCCGTTGAGCGGCAAGAATCGGTGAGTCCATCCATCCGTCTGCTAAAGCCTCCATTTTACTGTCCCCTTTCCAGACCCTGTCAAGTGGTTCATATCCTCTTTCTGACTTGACCGCTCCAACTTTCTCTATATTTGACTCCATTCACAAAGGCACCAAAAATGTGCATGTTAAACCACAGGTCTCCTGTGTGCAACAAGACTGTTTACCTACTGAGCTTAGGGAGCCAACACAAGGTTCCCCGAACCACCTCCATCACAAGTTGCTCTGTAGCCTGCTGTATTGACCAATTTACTGATGCGGTTATACATGCTAATCAGCACAACATCCTTATTGGCTGGTCCTGTTCACTGCTCCCGGGTCAGCTGTAAAGGGGTGTTACAGTATGAGCCTCTAACAGGACACTAATTGGGCTGTAACTGTGGAGCTGGATGACTACTGAAGGCCATCTACCCTGTCCCTAAGGAACTCCATTCCTAACACTCTCTATGCCAGATCAGGCTCCTGTAACCCCGAAGGAGAGGGTGCACAATACGTCAGCTCTTTTTTTAAGCCTGCTCCCTGCCCCTCTTTTACGATGTGTGGCTGACATGGGTTTAAATAGTATTTGACTGTTTGCTTTAGCCTGTGCGTGGGTTTGGTGGTTGGGCTTGACATTTGGGACTGTTCTATTGGTGCCTTTGAGCCAAGCAAGCTCAATCAACCATAGCTTAATGTGTGAATTGATTTCAAATAGTATTTGAACCCAAGACGACTTGGCTCAGGGTAGAAGGGGCGAATGTCCCAGTGACCCCCCCCCCCCCCCCCCTGAGGAGCTGCTCCCTGTCCCCCTCTCTGAGATCGGGACAGGGGAGGAGGAGATAAGAAACTGAACACCGCAAGGGTAAAAATAGTGCTCATGTGTCCCGGGGTGCGGCCTCTCCCAGCCCCCAGACGTGTCCTACACCACATTACATACAGCAGGAGGGGAAGGAAAACACTGGCGGTGGGGTGGAACTACAAGGTCGGGATAAATTAAACCTGGGTTCAAATACTACTTGAATTACATTAAGCGTTTGCTTTAGCCTGCCTAGAATGCCAGGTGGGCGGGGCTTGCAGATTTGGGATTAATCTGTTGGGCCGTTAAGCTACAGGCAAGCTCAATCAAGCACAGGTGATGAATTGATGTAGCGGTGCTTGGTGGCTGGGTATTAACAGGGGATGTTACTAATGATGGCTGTGTTCTTGACCTTGTTGGGGGTCGAGGACAGTGACAGTCACACTGTGGATTCTATAGTCTGACCTACTGACCACTGTGACATAAGGGGCAGATTCCACACAGGCACAACATTTCCAACATGGTTTCTGACAAAAACAACTTGAGACAAAAGTACTGCCGATTGGGCAATAACAAGTGGCCACTGGTTCAATGTAAACTCTGTTTAAGTGCAACACAGTCCCAAATAAATACGGTAACTATCCTTTTTAAATTGCTTTGGCTATCTGGATTCGGTGCAGATCCACCTATTCGTGTCCATCTGAGCCGTTGCACACGCCATAGATCAGTACTCAGCTGTAGGCTATAGCCTTTTCCATGGCATTAATGAATTCTAATACAAAACGTTGTTCTTGTGAATCATGACTCATTCTTCATGCTGTTGATTTTCCAAGTCTCTTATACACCACACACACACATGGTATAGCTATAACCTGTGTCATCACAAACTGGACTAATACAACCTTTATCTCAATCACAGATGATTATATTTCTTTGAATCGCTGCCAGGCTGTTATCGACGTTCACAAGCACCATTTCAATAACGTATCATACACCATGCATCCTATATCATAGACGTTGATATGTAGCCTGTCCACTTCTGACAGCCCAGACATGATGTATTTCTCCTGTGTATTATGCTGTTAGGCCTGTTAACAGTACAGTGGCATATGACTCTTAATCTTGGACCATAGGTAGGATAAACTTATTCAAGGATAAGAATAATTGTTTCTTATAGTAGGCCCACATTGTTTGGTTATTAGTCCAAATGTGCATTCCTATTGCGCAACAATGTTTGCTCCCACACTCCGCAATCGCCTGGTTTCGATTGAACAGGGTGAAGGAGCTTGGGGGGGGGGGGGGGGGGGGGGTTGTTCTATTAGCTTGTGTTGTGATTGTCAGGTGACATTCCTGACATGCCGGCTCATCTTATTTTATGAAAGAGTGCGTCTACTATTGAGAGAACGATTGAACCAATAAGACAAAAGAATAAAATGTATTTCTGCTCGTTATTGGTCATTTCATACTACAGTGGCCCACACAAACAAATATTGGCTAACGTCCACCTCTGTCACTCTTCATAATGTATTGGTAAAACATGCAACACACAAACTGGAGAATGAAAACAAGAACTTTTGCCAACATTAGCATTGAATACAAGGGAAGCCAGTGATCATTTGACCTACCTTGATAAAAAAAAGTGAATAGCCAATCAGCCTTGAGCTAACCTGAGTGAGCTCAACTGAATGGTCCTGACTCACCAAAACAAAGTGTAAAGGGAAGCCAGCTTAGATATGCCATCACTCCTATCACAGAAAAATACCTTGAATTGTTGCATCTTGTTTTGTTGTTGTCCAACGGTGGCCATCTTGCTAAAAATGGACCATGGACCATAAATTTGCCATGGGTGGAGATGGGTATTTGGATTTGTGGGTTTACTTAGTTCTCTGCACTGGCTAATGATTATTACAGGGATTTTGATTCAACCATAAAATACATTGTGCCCCTGGACTAAGAAGATTGAAGTTTAATATGAAGCTAGATGTAGAAGGAATGTCACCTGACAAGTCTATGCTAGGTAAAGCTCCGCCTTATCTCAGCTCACTGGTCACGATGGCAACACCCATCCGTAGCACGCGCTCCAGCAGGTGTATCTCACTGATCATCCCTAAAGCCAACACCTCATTTGGCCGCCTTTCGTTCCAGTACTCTGCTGCCTGTGACTGGAACGAATTGCAAAAATCGCTGAAGTTGGAGACTTTTATCTCCCTCACCAACTTCAAACATCAGCTATCTGAGCAGCTAACCGATCGCTGCAGCTGTACATAGTCTATTGGTAAATAGCCCACCCTTTTCACCTACCTCATCCCCATACTGTTTTTATTTATTTACTTTTCTGCTCTTCTGCACACCAATATCTCTACCTGTACATGACCATCTGATCATTTATCACTCCAGTGTTAATCTGCAAAATTGTAATTATTTGCCTACCTCCTCATGCCTTTTGCACACATTGTATATAGACCCCCCCTTTGTTTTCTACTGTGTTATTGACTTGTTAATTGTTTACTCCATGTGTAACTATTTGTTGTATGCTCACACTGCTATGCTTTATCTTGGCCAGGTCGCAGTTGCAAATGAGAACTTGTTCTCAACTAGCCTACCTGGTTAAATAAAGGTGAAATAAAAAAATAAAAATGTTAACTAGATAACATTGCCCATGAAAGGAAGTTATTCTAGCGAGCAAGCGTTTTATCCAGGTAGCCTAAGAGAACAACAAATAAAAGCGTGTACTGTATGACAATCATAGACCGTTTCGTCACCGTGCGAGAGAAGGATGGCATTGACCTCTACAAGTAGGGTGAGTCAACATGTTTTTTCCACTTGCACGAACAAACACACATCAGAACCATGGACAGCCACATATTTAGCTTACATTGATTGGACAATTGTTAGTGGTATCTTTTAGTTGTCACTGTTTTATGCTAAGCACAGGTGATGCTGGAATAGTGGAGGCAGCTCCTGTTGTCTTTGCGACTTGCAGTAACTGTCCCTGGTTCTAAATCGTTAGTCGGAAAATGTTGGAAACATGAAGTTTCTTGACCATGCTGTATGTCAGGTAACTAACTGTTACATACAATATGCTTTGTGGACTCCACCGGACAGAGTTGCACTCCGGGTTTGTGATGAAACAGAGGTGTGATTGAATGTATTCTGCCACTGTGTCCTCTTATTGTCTCGGCCTTTAGACCTAAATATCACAGGTGTCAAGACATATGAACTAACAGGTTATAGAGCAAACAACACAAGTATCACAACACAGGTTGTAATATGGCAATTTTTTATAGCTTGGTTTCCCGGGGGATTTTTGTTAACCCACGCACATCTACTTATTAGCCTACCACCGAATTCGTGTCAGTTGTTTATGGCCTAATGCAAATAGGTGTGCAGCGTCAAGAGGAAAAGGCTAACTTGATTTGTAGGGCACTATGCTTATTACGGCCCAAAAAACATCCTGTTAAATGTTGTGCTTCATGACGTACTGTTACTGCGGACCCAACAGGACCCTGCTTTTCGTTGTGTGTTTTGACTACTCCCCTATACAACCATAAGAGGAGGAAGACTCTCACTGTTTAAAAATATCACATGAGAAGCTTTCTGCAGTTGTAGGTTCTGGTGGTTCGGCGCATTTTTTAAAATCCGCTCCGGAACACGCAAATCCAGCCCATTTCAGTGCCCATCTATCACTCACCTACTTCAGGCTAGAATGTCAACCAATAAAATAATTTGCGACCCTTGTAAAGGGGTTTGGAAATGCTGACCCGAGACAAGGCGTCTCGAATCAGTTCCTTAGCCGACTAAATATAGCCCTGTCCCCGTCCTTCTAAAGGCCTGCCAGCGCTCCAAGAGGCGACCACAGCTCCACTTTCCGTATTGCCCTAAGAAAGTTAGAGAACTTCCAAAGTGGCATCTGACCCGCCCCGTGACATCACCACCCGATCATAAATAAGAGAGGGACATTGAGCATGGTTCAGGACCACTCTCTCTCTCGGGACTCCGGCTTCTTTATTATTTCTTTCTGCCCCGTGTCAACTCCTTCGTCTCCGTAATGGTGTGTACTTTTGGATTTACCACTGCCTGAATGCTTTTTTTTGTGCCTATACATTTGTGTGGCTTTGGGGCTATTGGATTATCTAAAAGCCTGACGTTGCTACAGAACTACCATGGGGGCATCTGTGTGATTTGGTATAGAGATTGGATATCAAGACTTGGGTGGTTCCTTTCTTTAACAAAATAAGCCACTGTCATACTCCATTTTGGGGGGAAGAAACCAAGGTGGAAGTATTAGATTAGAGCTTCTCATTGGGCTCCACAGAGAAACCTTGGAATATCTCTCTAATGCTAATCTGTACATCTCTACGTACTTGTACCATTGAAAGCATTTCATCTAGCCATCGTCACACTAACTACTGTAATTTCTCACCTAGTGTCTAATGAATGTATTGTTCTATATCTAGAATGTAGACCTCCTATGTTATTCTGTTGGGCACCTGCATCACTTTGAGATTAGTCTCTGTATCACCATGGTGCCGGCGATGTGTTGGTACTTTGAGAATGGCAGGACGCCCGTGGTGCATGGTGGTGATGGATTGGTTATAACAGGTCCCAGATCAGGTCCTAGGGACTCATCCTTGTCTTGTGCTGTGTGCATCTTTAATAGGCTGATGCTGCTCCCGCTGAGGCATCCGGCGCCTCCGCTTTTTCGGCCGACCAGCTCGAGGGTAAGTGAAGTGTGTTGAGTTTCTCAGGGCCGTCTCTTTGTTCAATCTATCTACTCTCTAGGTGAGGACTGTGTAGGACTAGGTGAGGACTCTGTGTAGGACTAGGTGAGGACTCTGTGTAGGACTAGGTGAGGACTCTGTGTAGGACTAGGTGAGGACTCTGTGTAGGACTAGGTGAGGACTGTGTAGGACTAGGTGAGGACTCTGTGTAGGACTAGGTGAGGACTCTGTGTAGGACTAGGTGAGGACTCTGTGTAGGACTAGGTGAGGACTCTGTGTAGGACTAGGTGAGGACTCTGTGTAGGACTAGGTGAGGACTCTGTGTAGGACTAGGTGAGGACTCTGTGTAGGACTAGGTGAGGACTCTGTGTAGGACTAGGTGAGGACTCTGTGTAGGACTAGGTGAGGACTCTGTGTAGGACTAGGTGAGGACTCTGTGTAGGACTAGGTGAGGACTCTGTGTAGGACTAGGTGAGGACTCTGTGTAGGACTAGGTGAAGACTGTGTAGGACTAGGTGAGGACTGTGTAGGACTAGGTGAGGACTGTGTGTAGGACTAGGTGAGGACTGTGTGTAGGACTAGGTGAGGACTGTGTAGGACTAGGTGAGGACTGTGTAGGACTAGGTGAGGACTGTGTAGGACTAGGTGAGGACTGTGTGTAGGACTAGGTGAGGACTGTGTGTAGGACTAGGTGAGGACTGTGTGTAGGACTAGGTGAGGACTAGTGTGAGGACTCTGTGTAGGACTAGGTGAGGACTCTGTGTAGGACTAGGTGAGGACTCTGTGTAGGACTAGGTGAGGACTCTGCGTAGGACTAGGTGAGGACTCTGCGTAGGACTAGGTGAGGACTCTGCGTAGGACTAGGTGAGGACTCTGCGTAGGACTAGGTGAGGACTCTGCGTAGGACTAGGTGAGGACTCTGCGTAGGACTAGGTGAGGACTCTGTGTAGCACTAGGTGAGGACTCTGTGTAGGACTCTGTGTAGCACTAGGTGCGGACTCTGTGTAGCACTAGGTGAGGACTCTGTGTAGCACTAGGTGAGGACTCTGTGTAGCACTAGGTGAGGACTCTGTGTAGCACTAGGTGAGGACTATGTCTTTACAGATAGCTCAGTGATAAAGCATGTCCCCTGTGTTTTACAAAGTAGCACTCACCAAGTTCAATAGGCAAAATTACACTCAGTCAAGTTGCCCCCAGAATACATTCCCCTGTGGACTAGCTTTAGTTATCCTCTCAATGTAGAATTTTATGATCTGCATGGTTTCTGCACCTTGAGGTCCCCTCTGTGAGGGCCTAACAAAGTGTGATAAGTCACTGGAAATGACCTAAGTTGTGTCCACTAGTTTTGGAGCCCATGGCCTTGACAACACAAGTGCAGGGGCTTGTTCAGCTGTCCAGAGGAGATTAGTGTCCCTGCTTCTATTCTGAGCAGCACTGTCTTGTCTTGAATGACAGAGCACAGTGGTCCTTAGGGCTCGCGTGGCCAGCCGCATCTCCGTACAGCAGGAGCCTGACACCCCCCCCCCCCCCCCCCCACCCTTTGTTCCTCACTGAAGGACATGATCTTTTAAAAGACTCCTTTAGAGTGGCTGTTGTTTTGTGTAGAGCTAGTTGGTGTAGAACTAGTAGCAGTTAGTGTGTAGAACTAGTGGCAGTTGGTGTGTAGAACTAGTGGCAGTTGGTGTGTAGAACTAGTGGCAGTTGGTGTGTAGAACTAGTGGCAGTTGGTGTGTAGACTAGTGGCAGTTGGTGTGTAGGACTAGTGGCAGTTGGTGTGTAGGACTAGTGGCAGTTGGTGTGTAGAACTAGTGGCAGTTGGTGTTTAGAACTAGTGGCAGTTGGTGTGTAGAACTAGTGGCAGTTGGTGTGTAGAACTAGTGGCAGTTGGTGTGTAGAACTAGTGGCAGCTGGTGTGTAGAACTAGTGGCAGCTGGTGTGTAGAACTAGTGGCAGCTGGTGTGTAGAACTAGTGGCAGCTGGTGTGTAGAACTAGTGGCAGCTGGTGTGTAGAACTAGTGGCAGCTGGTGTGTAGAACTAGTGGCAGCTGGTGTGTAGAACTAGTGGCAGCTGGTGTGTAGAACTAGTGGCAGCTGGTGTGTGTGTGTGTGTGTGTGTGTGTGTGTGTGTGTGTGTGTGTGTGTGTGTGTGTGTGTGTGTGTGTGTGTGTGTAGAACTAACTAGTGGTAGGTAACTGGTCAGAAAAGGGTGAGCTGGAAATGAACTGTTGAGGCCCTTTATTGATTTTAGCACCTAGTTAAGTATCACATCAGTCAGTGGCAGTCCAGTGGAATGTACACTCTCCTATACTGGACACATCATTAACACACTGTTCATAAGACCATATACAATTCCTGTATGTCATCTTATACAATACAATTATTGTATAGGTGTTATTTTATCAGACAAGTCACTATTAGAATAAATTGGTAACACTTTATCAACTTTCATAAATAATCATAAATAAACAAATGTTTTTTCATTATTTGTAAACATTTATAACCATTTATAATGTAATAAAAGTTATTATAAAGTGTTTCCTAAAGAATCCACTGCTTCTGCATACTCTAGACTAGAGAAATTGCCATTGGCTGGAGGAGCAGCTTGGCTGGGTGCTGCAGGAATGCAGGTGGGCCCCATTGGCTGGAGGAGCAGCTTGGCTGGGTGCTGCAGGAATACAGGCGAGCCCATTTGGCTGGAGGAGCAGCTAGGCTGGGTGCTGGAGTAGAAGCTAGGCTGGGTGCTGCAGGAATGCAGGTGGGCCCCATTGGCTGGAGGAGAAGTTAAGCTGGGTGCTGGAGAAGAAGCTAGGCTGGGTGCTACAGGAATGCAGGCGGGCCCCATTGGCTAGAGGAGAAGCTAGGCTGGGTGCTGCAGGAATGCAGGTGGGCCCCATTGGCTGGAGGAAAAGCTAGGCTGGGTGCTGCAGGAATGCAGGTGGGCCCCATTGGCTGGAGGAGAAGCTAGGCTGGGTGCTGCAGGAATGCAGGTGGGCCACATTGGCTGGAGGAGAAGCTAGGCTGGGTGCTGCAGGAATGCAGGTGGGCCCCATTGGCTGGAGGAGAAGCTAGGCTGGGTGCTGCAGGAATGCAGGTGGGCCCCATTGGCTGGAGGAGAAGCTAGGCTGGGTGCTGGAGTAGAAGCTAGGCTGGGTGCTGGAGGAGCAGCTAGGCTGGGTGCTGGAGTAGAAGCTAGGCTGGGTGCTGCAGGAATGCAGGTGGGCCCCATTGGCTGGAGGAGCAGCTAGGCTGGGTGCTGCAGGAATGCAGGTGGGCCCCATTGGCTGGAGGAGAAGCTAGGCTGGGTGCTGGAGGAGCAGCTAGGCTGGGTGCTGGAGGAGCAGCTAGGCTGGGTGCTGCAGGAATACAGGCGAGCTCATTTGGCTGGAGGAGCAGCTAGGCTGGGTGCTGGAGGAGAAGCTAGGCTGGGTGCTGCAGGAATGCAGGCGGGCCCTATGCTAGCGTGTGTGGATTACTCCAGAGTCAGCATTCTTATGTTTAAACCGGGTAGGCGAACACGCCCGTGCCCGTATATGGCATGGGTTACTTTCTTAGGGCGTATCGCTTGTCAGTCGCTGGTTCTAAATGCCAAACGCCAGCAGGCCTTGTAGGGGGGAGTGAGTGAGGGAGGGGGGCAGCTGCTGCAGTTCAGAAATCACATAAGGCCAGTAATCTGTTGGATCACTTTCAATTGGGATTCACAGTGGAGTCCATAGAAATAGGGACCCGCCTGCCATGCTACCTTTCTGCACCTCTACAGTTGATAATTATTCAGGGGACAATGAGGGAGGAATCGAGCGGTCGCCATCTTTGAATCTGCAGCACGGCAACATGAGACATGTCGTTTCTCACCATTCTCCAGTGCTGCATTTAGAATGAACTTTTACAAGAACGGTGTCATTGATTGCGTGTAGTTTTACTAGAAGTGTTGAACAAATATCTGGTCTGTTTTGCCATTGGTTCACAAAACAAAATGACCAATAACGACTAAGCTCCTTTTCGTCCCTTTCAATATCTAAAATATTACAACTTTGATTTATTGAAACATTCTGAGTGTGAAGAGTTGTCAGGTTACTTACTGTATGTCTGTGCCCACTTTCTGCTTGTCTTCATCCAACTCATCGTAACTCTTCTGCTCTTCCCTCCGCCCTCCAGACTTCAAAGAGGCCTTCGGGCTCTTCGACAGAGTCGGTGACAGCATGATTGGATTCAACCAGGTGGCTGATGTCATGCGCGCCCTGGGACAGAACCCCCAGAACAAGGAGGTTGCAGCGATCCTGGGAAAACCATCCCCCGATGGTGAGACCACCACTACTCCTATAGGGATAGGTTGAGAGAACGTTGTGAGAACGTCATGATACGTTCAGGTATAAATGTAGTATGAAGACCAAACAGGCCTCTCTACTCCTGTAGAATAAGTAATGATGTCTGTTTTAGTCATGACATTGCAAAGTCCCACATACGTTTTCCCTACTGAATGTGGCCCGGGGATGGAATAGTCCCAAAAGTGTAAATCCCACCCCACCGCCCTCCATGTGGTCTTGATCAAACACTCCACGTATTTGAAATAAACAAATACTCTTTGAACCCACATCTGGTAACAATATGAATGTTCATTTTGTTGTCTGGTTGAAAGACTGATTATATAAAATAATAATGAGGTAACGACCGTCACTAGCGAGACCCTGTCATTGACCTGGTGTGCACGTTGTGATCGTATGAAAACAAACAGTGGAAGGCTGTAGATGGACCACCCTACCGTGTGTGACTAACGTCAATCTCTTCTCCTTCGTCGTGTCAGATATGGCCAACAAGAGGCTGGCCTTCGCCGATTTCATGCCCATGATGGAAAAAGTGGATAAAATAGTGAAGGGTACACTTGATGACTACGTTGAGGGTCTCCGCGTCTTCGACAAGGAGGGCAACGGCACCGTGTCTGGGGCTGAGCTGCGCATCGTGCTGGGCACACTGGGTGAGTGGAGTCGATACATTTAGACACGTTACAGTACAGCGCTGACTGGGCAGTGGGTTAGGGGTTGGCTGGGTGACATCCCCTGGTCACCCTACACCCGAGGGACACTACTGCCACATTGCTTACACCTGTCTAACCGTCTCAGATCTACACACGTACTTAGGGTGTGGGGTGTGTTGGGGTTGATTTTGCATTCAGGATACGTGTGTTTTCCTGACTGGCTCGTTGTTGGTCCCTCTTAGGTGAGAAGATGTCCGAGGCCGAGATTGATTCCCTCCTTATAGGTCAGGAGGACGAGAACGGCAGCATCAACTATGAGGGCAAGTCTTGTTCAACCTCTAAAGAGCCAATACCCTGGATCCTGCACAGATCACAGACTGTTTTAGTAGCACTATCATTCAAATATTATACTCTTATTTAAAGTGATCAAATTGATGTTTATCAAATGATTTTATAAATGTGTATGTTTTATATGATTTTTGTATTTAGGTCTCTTGCTCCTGTACTTACGCGTTCTCTCTGTTCTCCCCACAGCATTCGTCAAGCACGTCCTGTCTGTGTAAGATAGTGCTGCGGCAACCAAAGCTTATCTATCTCCCAGACCCCATGGTGTCAGGACTGTTTTTCTAAAGACCAACCTAGGAAAGAAAAGGACTATAATGGGATGTCGAAAAGCCATTCTGTGTTTGTTTTATTTTCCTCTGTCAACTTTTCAACTCATCACTACTCCTCTCTACGGAGGTGACCTCTCCGCTGTCAGATGACGACCCTCGCCTCCACCTGGGGTGGGACGGTGACCACTCATCAAGTAGGGGATTGTACCCTCTGCCCCGCCCACCTCATGTCATCATCATCTTGCCGGCAATGCTGGCTGGAAAAGATTGTGGATCGGCCGCCAAGCCCCTCCCCCATCAGTTATATTTATTTTCACTCTGCCGTTTCAGAATAAACTTTTCCAAAAGTACATCCCCCACCTGGCTTGATTCTTGGTCTTCTTCTTTGAGCTTGTGACGATGTACTATTTTACAGGTGTTCTCCATGAAAAGATAAGACAGGAATATTAAGATTCCCCTGAAATACAACTATCAAGTATCATAGCATATTTTTCCATAAACATGTAGTTATATTAAACTAGTGAACTACTGTCACCTGTTGACTGAAAGAACACTATTTGCTGAATCTACAGTTACATGTTGCAATGGTAAGTTAAAGGCCCAATGCAACCGTTTATATTATTGTTTTCAATGGGGGGACTGGGGTGGTGGGGGCTGAAAACTAGCATTTATTGGCAGAGAGTTTTAGAACTCTGTTACTGGTTTATTAACTAAACTCCATCCCACCAAAACAGGCTGAAACTTAAGGCATTCTTATCTAAACAGCTCTTACTCTAAAAGGGCATTATCATAATTATACCAACCTCAGTGTGGAAATATATAATACAGGAAAGTCACGTGTTTGACTGCAATGGGCCTTTAATGTGATGAAAATAGGAAAGTTGAAGACATTACAAATAACTTTTCTTCCATCGACTGTTTGACACATCTTCAGAAACCCAAGGATCTCACTTAGCATCTACCATGTTTGACTAGTCCCATACAGCCGTGCCATGTATCCATACATGGGTATTAAAGTATCATCAAACAACATATCAAGCCTTTTTGTGCTGCAGAAAATATGTTAGCCCACTGTAAAACATATTCTCTTTTGGTACATACTTGCTGTTGAATGAAATGGCCCATTCAAAAGGTTAGTTCACAATCTCACTGGATTAGAGAATAGCAAATCCCACACTGATGGGGGATAAGAATTTGTTCTTAACTGACTTGCCTAGTTAAATAAAAGGTTAAATATTTTAAAAAATACCCTGAAATTTAGACTTTTCAATGTAACCCAAAACATATTGGGTTTTGAATAAAATAACAAATTAAAAAGTTTTGTTAATCTTATTGGATTATTGAAGCCCTAATCCCATACTACCCTAGGATATATCATCGTATGTAATGTGTAGGCAGAGAAAATATGTCGTAGGCTCATTCAGCAGGCCTTACCTCCGCCCAGTAGATGGCAGCACATTCAACAGATGAGGCTGTAGCCTACTCTTAAAGAAACACATTCACTTTTGTTGTGTCGGTTGGGTAAAAGTGTTACACGGGAAAATGTTCTCAAAAGCTGTCAAAACGTGTTTAACTAGTGTGAAAAATGTATGTCGGGGTTGACAGATACTCTCTACTGCAAGTGCCAGATCTGTTCGTTTTGAGCAGTACCAATCACACCATTAAAAGGTGGAATCATCTTACCAATCACACCATTAAAAGGTGGAATCATCTTACCAATCACACCATTAAAAGGTGGAAACATCTTACCAATCACACCATTAAAAGGTGGAAACATCTTACCAATCACACCATTAAAAGGTGGAAACATCTTACCAATCACACCATTCATATGGTGAATGTGGATTTTTCCACCTTTTAATGGGGTGATTAGTGGCTAATCGGGTGCTTCTATATCTGAAGCTCTTTCACTTATCTTTTGCCTTCATGCTGCCTGGTAATCAATACTGTTATGGTTATGTCGGCGACCTAATGCACATTTTCCCCGATCAGTTCCGAAGTTTAACCGAAATAGTCATACTGGATTGATAAGGTAAGGTTAGACAAACTTGTGTTTAACAAACCTAATTTACAGTTTATAACAATAGCTGATCCGTATCTGAATTTTAACATAGTCGCAGTGTAATGATTTCATAGATTCTCAAAATAATTTTGTTTGATCAGCATAGTTGCAAACTTATTTACCACAATCCTGGAAATCATAGGCTGTCATTGGAAATAAGAATTCATTCTTAAAATTAACTGACTTGCCTAATTAAATAAAGGTTCAATAAAAAAATATCTGCAAAAAAATGAAATACCTTTGTACCATCACGCAAAATGCAGGTCCAAGATCAGTTATACAGTTTTAAAAAAGGGTGTGTATTTGTATGCAGATCTCAGTTATTAGAGCTTGCCACATTGTTAGCTTGTTCCTGATACCAGCCATGAAGGTACAGTCTGGGATTTGTGAACCAATAAAGGTACAATTTAGTATTCGGGAACACATACAATCTGGGATCTTGGAATCTGTTCAGTGGTAATTATCATTCTTTATATTTCATTTATACATTTTCTTGCATTTCTGCTTTGGGACTTTATTCTGCATCCTCTCTATTAGATTACTCGGGTCAGCTCAACATTTATATTACCCACTACATAGTTTTTTTATTTTCAGGAAAAATTACCAAGACAAAAACAACTCAGTGCCCCCACTGTCCTGCCCTCAACCCACTGGCAAGGAAAACATGCCAGACATGTTTTGGGATCTAAAAAAACATGGATACCCTAGTTCAGGCAGAACGCTAAAGCGAGCCTGGCTTGTGGTAAGTGTTTCACCATTTCACACTTTTGAACTGAGCCGAGCTGGCCTGGTTATACGTGTTTCCACTAGGGAACCTCATGGACCATGGGAGACCTCATGGACTAGGGGGGGGGGGGGGACCTCATGGACTAGGGGGGGAGACCTCATGGACTAGGGGGGGAGACCTCATGGACTAGGGGAGGGAGACCTCATGGACTAGGGGGGGGGGGGACCTCATGGACTAGGGGGGGGGACCTCATGGACTCGGGGGGGGGACCTCATGGACTAGGGGGGGAGACCTCATGGACTAGGGGAGGGAGACCTCATGGACTAGGGGGGGGGAGAACCTAATGGACTAGGGGAGGGAGACCTCATAGTCTAGGGGTGGAACCTCATGGACTAGGGGGGAACCTCATGGACTAGGGGGGAACCTTATGGATTAGGGGGGAACCTCATAGACTAGGGGGGGAACCTCATGGACTAGGGGGGAACCTTATGGATTAGGGGGGAACCTCATGGACTAGGGGGGAACCTCATGGACTAGGAGGGGACCTCATGGACTAGGGGGGAACCTTATGGATTAGGGGGGAACCTTATGGATTAGGGGGGAACCTCATGGACTAGGGGGGAACCACATGGACTAGGAGGGGACCTCATGGACTAGGGAGGGGGACCTCATGGACTAGGGGGAACCTCATGGACTAGGGGGGAACCTCATGGACTAGGGGGGAACCTCATGGACTAGGGGGGAACCACATGGACTGGGGGGGGGCTCATGGACTGGGGGGGGACCTCATGGACTAGGGGGAACCTCATGGACTAGGGGGAACCTCATGGACTAGGGGGGAACCACATGGACTAGGGGGGGGACCTCATGGACTAGGGGGGAACCACATGGACTAGGGGGGGGACCTCATGGACTAGGGGGAACCACATGGACTAGGGGGGGAACTCATGGACTAGGGGGGAACCACATGGACTAGGGGGGGACCTCATGGACTAGGGGAGGGACCTCATGGACTGGGGGAGGGACCTCATGGACTGGGGGAGGGACCTCATGGACTGGGGGGACCTCATGGACTAGGAGAGGGGGGGACCTCATGGACTAGGGGAGGGAGCTCATGGACTAGGCGGAACCTCATGGACTAGGTGAGGGACCTCATGGACTAGGGGAGGGACCTCATGGACTAGGGGAGGGACCTCATGGACTAGGGGGGGGGGACCTCATGGACTAGGGGATGGACCTCATGGACTAGGGGAGGGACCTCATGGACTAGGGGAGGGACGTCATGGACTAGGGGGGAACCTCATGGACTAGGGGGAACCTCATGGACTAGGGGGGAACCTCATGGACTAGGGGAGACCTCATGGACTTAACCTGTAATGTCTCCTGTAAGTCGCTCTGGTTAAGTAACATGCTCAAGGGCACATCGACAGATTTTTCACCTAGTCAGTTTGGGGATTCGAATTTGTTACTGGCCCAATGTTCTTAACTGTGAGGCTACCTGACTCCTTGTAATGAGCACATGTTATTGTCAAAGACCATTTACCACGCTATGATACCAACAATACCAAGTACGGTGTGGTACGGACTTTGACTGAATATGGGCTTATAAGCAATACAAAAACACTTCAGTCTTTCATGCTATTTTCGGTTAACCCAGAACTGAAATCTTTCGTAATTCTGTCAGACGCTCTATTAAGTACTGGGGAGATGTGTTAGAAAATGTACTAATGCGACTTGCGAACTGTCCACCATTGACGTGTCCACCATCATAAACTGTGTTTATCATCGGTTAGTGCTATCCTGGGTCCTTGGGACGTCCTTACCCTAAATCTTAACCATAAACCTTAACTAACCCTAACCTTAACCATTTTCAATTCCAACTTCAATTGGGTAGGGACATCCCAAGGATTCCAGAGAGCAAGGACTGTTTATCGTCTATGTTGGCACATGCAAAGCACTGAAGGAAAGTCAACAGGGAAGTGTGTAATGATGTTTTCGACACTGCTATTTCAATTCTTAGCAGCGTTCATTCCATCCTTCTGTTTAAGCCACTGCAACAGTTCTGGAAAAAATAGGGGGAATGCCCATTATTATGAATAATGTAGGCGCAAGTGAGGATTTTAAAGGCTGGGATTTTGAACCAGTAGTCCAGATTTATTGTACAATCTGTTCCTTAACGTGAATTTCTTCATTTTATTGCATGGAAAGTAGATCCGTAAATATATGGTTGCTGCTGATGTCGTACTGTAAGTGCCAGCTTTGTTTGGCCTGCCTGCATTACTATGGGAACCTCCGATTTAAATGATAGATGTTGTCTCTGGTTTTCTGTGAATGGGTGTGTGTTTATTTATGTTACGGTATTGCTTCCTTCACCCTCCGTTCCCTAACCTGGCCTCGAAACAGGGACCCTCTGAACACATCGACAACAGTCACCCATGAAGCATTGTAACCCATCGTTCCACAAAAACCGCATACCCAGATAAAGGGAAATAACTACTTCTAGGTTTCAGAGCCGGGGATGTCACCGATTGAACACGTGTCTGCGCTTGATTCAGGTACTGTAGTGTATGTGTGCGCGGGTGCGTGCGTGCGTGCGTTATGTGTGAATGTCCACAGTACAGGGAAGCACATACATGGTTCTCTCATTCATATATCCCAGGGTGATTGTGTCCCAATATGGAGAAGATGGATCATCCGGAGAAATGATTATTGTTCTAAATATTAAAGACAAACCAGGTTGAGTTGTGCGGATAGACAGGCTGACACTCTGTTCCTTCCACAGCCTCCTGGCGCAGGTGTTGCTCATCATGTCTGATTGTTGTCATCGTGCTGCTGAGGTTTTAGGTCTGATTCCTTCGGCCACATCTTGACCGACTCCCGTGTCACCGACTCGGTGCCCTTGACGCGCTACAGCTGCTTGGCCAGGTCGTCCAACAGGCCCCCCCACCTTGCCAAAGCGGTTTGAGGTTCATGTTGTGCGTGTTTTTTCTGTCCATGCGGTATTGCTCATACATGAGGTCATTCCATGAATACTCCAGGGTCATCAGCTTGTGGTGGCCCTCCAGCAGCTCGGCTTCCTCTACCAATAAAAGGAGGGTCTGCCACCAGCATATTGTACATCTTTCAGGATTCAATGATGTTGATGCTTTGCCTCCAGTCCTTGCTAATGTCTACCAGGGACTTCTGGATGTTCTTCATGTCCCCCAGGGCATAGTGGAGCTGACTCTGGCCTGTACGTAGCCCGCATAACTGGAAGTGACTGGCAGCCTGGAAAGTGTGAACAGACAATTGTAAATGGTTTAGATAGGGCTTTACAGCAAGCAGACTCCATCAGTACGCACACACCTCCTCACCCTGAGATGCAAGTTCTCTCCATCTCCTGACAAGATTGATGATGCATCTGCTCCCGATGTCCACCAGAGTTTTCTGGGAGTTCTCGGTTCCCTGTCTGAACTAGTCTACAGAAGGAGTGTACATTAGCTCCCGATGTCCACCAGAGTTTTCTGGGAGTTCTCGGTTCCCTGTCTGAACTAGTCTACAGAAGGAGTGTACATTAGAGAGAGAGACTTCCAGCAGTGGACAGAACTTTATTCAAAATGACTGGAAAATGACCTTAACGTTTCTATTAATCTTCCTTACCTCCTTAACTCTCCTGTCCATCTCGCTGATGTGTTCCTTATCAGGCCGGTGTTCAGGTCCATGAGTAAGTGTCTAGGCTCTGTTCCCCGTCTGCACTACTCCACTGGGACACTCAGGACCTCAGCCTCGACCAGCCTCACATCTACCGGGAGAAGGAGAGGGCCACTGAATAAGCAATTCAAATCAGCAGGCTTTTGGATGTGTATTTGTACTTTGGAATCTCTCTCTCGCTGTGTCTCTCACCTAACTAATAAATCAATGGCTAGTCTGACTTCACTAGCTGTTCCAGTTGGTGGACAGCCGTTGATACGTGCAGTAGCTAATGTTAATGGTAAAGAGTGCATTTTTCCTTTACTTGTGGGACTTTTCAAAATTCCCGACTTGGAAACCACCACAGTGTTCTACGCTTCCATGACCAGTTGCAGGTGGAAAGTTGGAATTGAGAAAATGCTCAGTTTATTACCTAAAAAATGATCAATCCAACATGTACATCACCTTCTTGTCTTTTTTCAAATCTTCTCTCATTGATGGAGACAGGTGAGTCACTCAAAGCAACGCTTGATTTCTGAGACACGCTCATGACATGCAGCACTTTGGGGTGGATTCCTACCTGTCTCACTCAACGAGAGAAGATTTGAAATAGACAAGATGGCAACGTGCGCATTGTTGGACTACTTAATGGAGCAAAACATGTATTTATTTTTCCAACGTTCCACCTGCAACTAGCCATGGACGTTTAGCAGACGGCAGTGGTTTTCCATGTCTGATAAATAACAAATTAGCAGTAAATTATTAAATAGCCTCCACCAGTCTTGCATTAAAATGAGTCTGTTAGTCTTGCTTTAGAATAATGCTCTGTCTTCTGATCAAGCATGGTCAAAAATGCTTGACGTTACATTCATGGCGCAGCAATCTTCATTTCTTCATGTGAAGAGAACACGTTGGTTGAAGTTGAAGGTGGCAGGCATGTAGACACTCCTTTAACAGTCCTTCATGCCTGCTGTACCGGTCTCCAGGCATGTAGACACTCCTTTAACAGTCCTTCATGCCTGCTGTACCGGTCTCCAGGCATGTAGACACTCCTTTAACAGTCCTTCATGCCTGCTGTACCGGTCTCCAGGCATGTAGACACTCCTTTAACAGTCCTTCATGCCTGCTGTACCGGTCTCCAGGCATGTAGACACTCCTTTAACAGTCCTTCATGCCTGCTGTACCGGTCTCCAGGCATGTAGACACTCCTTTAACAGTCCTTCATGCCTGCTGTATCCGTCTCCAGGCATGTCTCACAATGGAACTCTGCAAAAGGATATTCAACATGGCAAGGAAGGTAAATAAAATGTGTGATCTTTGAAACAGTAAAAAATGACCAAGTTGGTTTGGAGAAGGGCTGCGGTCAATATCTTTGTTGCCTGCAGTGGGGGTCAGTGTCTGTAGGATGCCTTTCACCATGAAGACTGTGTTGCCTGCAGTGGGGGTCAGTGTCTGTACGATGCGTTTCACCATGAAGACTGTGTTGCCTGCAGTGGGGGTCAGTGTCTGTACGATGCCTTTCACCATGAAGACTGTGTTGCCTGCAGTGGGGGTCAGTGTCTGTAGGATGCCTTTCACCATGAAGACTGTGTTGCCTGCAGTGGGGGTCAGTGTCTGTACGATGCGTTTCACCATGAAGACTGTGTTGCCTGCAGTGGGGGTCAGTGTCTGTAGGATGCCTTTCACCATGAAGACTGTGTTGCCTGCAGTGGGGGTCAGTGTCTGTAGGATGCCTTTCACCATGAAGACTGTGTTGCCTGCAGTGGGGGTCAGTGTCTGTAGGATGCCTTTCACCATGAAGACTGTGTTGCCTGCAGTGGGGGTCAGTGTCTGTAGGATGCCTTTCACCATGAAGACTGTGTTGCCTGCAGTGGGGGTCAGTGTCTGTAGGATGCCTTTCACCATGAAGACTGTGTTGCCTGCAGTGGGGGTCAGTGTCTGTAGGATGCCTTTCACCATGAAGACTGTGTTGCCTGCAGTGGGGGTCAGTGTCTGTAGGATGCCTTTCACCATGAAGACTATGTTGCCTGCAGTGGGGGTCAGTGTCTGTACGATGCCTTTCACCATGAAGACTGTGTTGCCTGCAGTGGGGGTCAGTGTCTGTAGGATGCCTTTCACCATGAAGACTATGTTGCCTGCAGTGGGGGTCAGTGTCTGTACGATGCCTTTCACCATGAAGACTGTGTTGCCTGCAGTGGGGGTCAGTGTCTGTAGGATGCCTTTCACCATCAAGAAGGAAAGAAATTCCACAAATTAACTTTTAACAAGGCACACCTATTCATTGAAATGCATTCAAGGTGACTACTTCATGAAGCTACAATGTAGAAAATTGTACAAATAATGAAAAACCATTGAATGAGTAGGTGTGTCCAAACTTTTGACTGGTAGTGTGTGTGAGTGTGTATATATATTTATTATTTTTCTATGCGGTCAGTTCATATGAAAATCCTCTCACTCTCTCAGGGCATTTGTGAACTCCTGTATCCAGCCCATCTATGGAGGCACCAATGAGATCATGAAGGAGCTGATCGCCCGCAGTATCGTCAGCCATAAGTGAGGGAGACGTCCCAGTGACGTCATCATGGAGGAGAGCTGGGAAGTGGTTAACATAAGTCTCTTAACACCAACAGCAGTTTTGACTGGGTTAGCTACTGAGCTGGTTGTCCGTGCCTTTTGAAGTGATGTTCACTGAAGGAAGGCCAGTGGTGTTTCTGGGGTGAATCTGAACTTTCACTTAATCAAATATCACATTACACACATGAATTGCAACTTAATGTGCTTTACAGAAGAAAACAAACACAAACAATGGAAATTAATGTTGAAATATTTACTACACAACAAACAAGATAATAATAATAATATGCCTTTCATATTTTGTGTAATAATAATTACACAAACTGAACAACTAAAAAGCACCCTAAGGAAAGCATGTTTTTTTAAAGATCTCTTTTAAATATGTCCACAGTTTCAGCCCCCCTCAGGTTCTCTGGCAGGCTATTCCAAAGGCTGGGGGCATAGTAACTAAAGGCTGCCTCCATGCCTCTTGGTCCTAGGCTTTGGGATAGTTAAAAGGCTGCCTCCATGTCTCTTGGTCCTAGGCTTTGGGATAGTTAAAAGGCCAGTGCCAGAGGACCTGAGGGACCTACTGGGTACAGAACTTAAAAGCATGTCTGACATGTATTGGGGTGAACAATCGTGGATTTATTTAAAACCAATAGAAGAACTCCCAGGCAGCCAGTGCAGAGACCTTAAAACCGGTGTAATGTGTGTTCTCCGTCTGGTCTTGGTCAGTACCTGTGCTGCAGCATTCTGTATGTTTTGCAGTTGACCAGTGGCTTTCTTGGGTAGACCAGACATTACAGTAGTCAAGCCTGCTTTTAATAAAAGCATGGATGAGTCCCTGTGTCAGAGAAACAGTCGCACCTTGGCAATGTTCCTCAGGCGGTAAAAAGCTGTTTTGGTCACATTCCTAATGTGTGATTTGAAATGTAATCTCAAATAACACCTAGGTTTTTTACCTGGTGTTTTATCTTTATTGCCCGTGAATCTCTGTGCTTTGGCTCCAACAATAAGTACCTCAGTCTTGTCTTGATTTAGCTGGAGGAAGTTGTGAGCCATCCAAGTATTTAACACTGCCAAGGGGTAACGTATAAACTGAACAGCACCAGACCCAAAATTGATACTTGTGGAACTCCACATGTGATATGTATTTTCTCCTGAGTTAAGTTCACCAAGGGTGACAAACTCTCGACTGTTTAAATGGGCCCTAAACCAATTTAGAACTGGACTGGAGAGGCAAACCCACCTCTCCAGTCTGTCCAGAAGGACATCAGAGTACAAGGACAGAGAGCTGTTCAGCATCTGTGTCTAAGACCATTTACCACTTTAACTAAAGCTGTCATTGTGCTGTGGCGGGCATGAAAACCAGATTGTATTTTTTTCCCCAAAAAATACAGTTGGCTATGAGCTGAAGAATCTAGATTACTTTTCTTCAGAAGGGGTTTCACCATAGCAGTTTTTAGTGTGGTGGGGAATGAGGCTGTGAACATGGAGTGATTAACAATAGCTTTCACTTCTTCAGATGCGCAATTAAAAACTGTTTGAAGAAGGTGGTGGGGATAGGATCGAGAAGGTAGGTAGAAGGCTTAAGTTGTGATATAACTTTCCTGAGCATGTCTGTGTCAACCAGGGAAAATACATCCATAGTGCCTTTGCATGGTAGGCTAGGGCAAATATCATAACTTCTCATCAGGTATTTTTTGACTGATACCCAGCCTAATGTTGGTTATCTTATCTCTGAAATATGCTGAAAACTCATCTCATTTACAGTACCAGTCATTCCAAGATTTTCTTTATTTTGACTATTTTCTATGTTGTAGAATTAAAGTGAAGATTTCAAAACTATGAAATAACACATGGAATCATGTAGTAAGCAAGAAAGTGTTAAACAAATCTAAATATATTTTATATTTGAGATTCTTCAAAGTAGCCACCCTTTGAATTGATGACAGCTTTACACACTCTTGGCATTCTCTCAACCAGCTCCATGAGGTACTCACCTGGAATGCATTTAAATGAACAGGTGTGCCTTGTTAAAAGTTCATTTGTGGAATTTCTTTCCTTTTAAACGCGTTTGAACCAATCCGTTGTTGTGACAAGGTAGGGTTGGTATACAGAAGATATCCCTATTTGGTAAAAGACCAAGTCCATATTATGGCAAGAACAGCTCAAATAAGCAAATCTAAACAACACTCCATCATTACATCATTACAAGACATGAAGGTCAGTCAATACGGAAAATTTCTTCAAGTGCAGTGGCAAAAACCATCAAGCGCTATGATGAAACTGGCTCTCATGAGGACCGCCACAGGAAAGGAAGACCCAGAGTTACCTCTGCTGCAGAGGATAAATTAGAGTTACCAGCCTCAGAAATTGCAGCCCAAATAAATGCTTCACAGAGTTCAAGTGACAGACACATCTCAACATCAACTGTTCAGAGGAGACTGTGAATCAGGCCTTCATGGTCGAATTACTGCAAAGACACCACTACTAAAGGACACCAATAAGAAGAAGAGACTTTCTTGGGCCAAGAAACACAAGCAATGGACATTAGACCAGTGGAAATGTGTCCTTTGGTCTGATGAGTCCAAATCTGAGATTGTTGGTTCTAGCCGCTGTGTGTTTGTGAGACACAGAGTAGGTGAACAGATGACCTCTGCATGTGTGGTTCCCACCATTAATCATGGAGGAGGTGGTGTGATTGTGTGGGGGTGTGGGGGTGCTTTGCTGGTGACACTGTCTGTGATTTATTTAGAATTCAAGGCACACTTAACCAGCATGGCTACCACAGCATTCTGCAGCAATACGCCATCCCATCTGGTTTGCGCTTAGTGGGACTATCATTTGTTTTTCAACAGGACAATGACCCAATACACCTCCCGGCTGTGTAAGGGCTATTTTACCAAGAAGGAGAGTGATGGGAGTGCTGCATGAGATGACCTGTCCTCCACAATCACCCAACCTCAACCCAATTGAGATGGTTTGGGATGAGTTGGACCACAGAGTGAAGGAAAAGCAGTTAACAAGTGCTCAGCATATGTGGGAACTCCTTCAAGACTATTGGAAAAGTATTCCAGGGAAATCTGGTTGAAAATATGCCAAGAGTGTGCAAAGCTGTCATCAAGGCAAAGGGTGGCTACTTTGAAGTATCTCAAATATATTTTAATTTAACACTTTTTTTGGTTACTACATGATTCCATATGTGTTATTTCATAGTTTTGATGTCTTCACATTTATTCTACAATGTAGAAAATAGTACAAATAAAGAGAAACCCTGGAATGAGTAGGTGTGTCCAAATTATTTTCCACCATCATTTGCAAATAAATTCATTAAAAATCCTACAATGTGATTTTCTGGATTTTTTTCTTCTCATTTTGTCCGTCATGGTTGAAGTGTACCTATGATGGAAATTACAGGCCTCTCTCATCTTTTTAAGTGGGAGAACTTGCACAATTGGTGGCTGACTAAATACTTTTTGCCTCACTGTATATATATATACACACAAAATCTATATTTACGTAATGTGAACAACTCACCTCACCTGTTGACTGAAAGAAGACACAGCTGAATCTTTACAGTAACATGTTGCAACAGTAAGTTAGTGGGATCAAAGAGGAAGACAGAATAAGACATTACAAAATAACTTTTCTTCCATCAACTGTTTGACACATTTTCAGAAACTTGATCCGTTGTCAGAATACCTATCAATGATGCATTGGGTCCAATGAAGATAAGTTAGTTGATTTATTATGGATTTATGAGATAATATGACCAGAAGTCTTATGTGGTGGATGGAATGAATGAATATGTTTGCAGTCAATCACTGTCAAACAAACCTGGATGAAACCAATGCAACATCCATGTCGGTCAATACTAAGTGGGTTCCTTGGGACATCGAACTCTGACGAACTCTAAGGTCATCTCAAGGATCCCACTTAGCAAATGAGCCGTGACATTTATCCACGTATGGGTACTGAAGTGTCATCAAGTAATATATCAAGAGTGGCTATATCATAAAGCACTTTTGTACTGCAGAAAATGTATGTTAGCCCACTCTGAAATCCACTGTAAAACATTATGTTTTCTCTTGGTACATACTTGCTGTTGAATGAAATGACCAATTCAAAAAGCTAGTTCACAATCTCTGGATTACCTGGAGTATGAAGTATGAGCCACCTTAGTCATAGACTGTTCTCTCTGCTACCACACGGTAAGCGGTACCGGAGCGCCAAGTCTAGGTCCAAAAGGCTCCTTAACGGTTTCTACCCCCTAAACCATAAGACTCCTAAACAGTTAGTCAAATGGCTACCCAGACTATTTGCATTGACCCCTCCCCTTTTTATGCTGCTGCTACTCGCTGTTTATTATCTATGCATAGTCACTTTACCCCTACCTACATGTACATATTACCTCAATAACCGGTACCCCCTGAATATAGCCTCATTAGTTAGTTTCTTGTGTTTAGATTTTATTTATTTTTTACTTTTATTTAGTAAATCTTTTCTTAACCCTTTTTCTTGAAACTGCATTGTTGGTTAAGGACTTGTAAGTAGGCATTTTATGGTTAGGTCTACAACTGACAAATTCGATTTGATTTCCGTGAAAATCGACTCTAAAATCCAATTTAACACAAAACATACTGCCTTTTGAATAAAACAACAAATTCAAATGTTTTATTAAATCTCACTGGATTATTGTTGAAGCCTAAATAAGTGCATTTGGAAGTATTCATGGGGTCCCCTTTTCCACATGTTGTTACTTTATTCTAAAATGTATTAAATCGTTTTTTCCCCTCCTCAATCTACACACAATACCCCATAATGACATCACAATACCCCATAATGACATCACAATACCCCATAATGACATCACAATACCCCATAATGACATCACAATACCCCATTATGACAAAGCAAAAACGTTTTTTTATTTTTTAGAAATGATTACATTTACATAAATATTCAGACCCTTCACTCAGTACTTTGTTAAAGCACCTTTGGCAGTGATTACAGCCTCGAGTCCTCTTGGGTATGACACTACAAGCTTTGCACACCTGTATTTGAGGAGTTTCTCCCATTCTTCTCTGCAGATCCTCTCAAGCGCTGTCAGGTTGGATGAGGAATGTTGCTGCACAGATATTTTCAGGTCTCCAGAAATGTTTGATTGGGTTCAAGTCCGGGTTCTGGCTGGGCCACTCATGGGCATTCAGAGACTTGTCCACTCCTGCTTTGATTTGGCTGTGTGCTTCGGGTCATTGTCCAGTTGGAAGATGAACCTTCTCCCCAGTCTGAGGTCCTTAGCGCTCTGGAGCAGGTTTTCATCAAGGATCTCTCTGTACTTTGCTCTGTTCATCTTTCCCTCGATCCTGACTAGTCTCCCACTCCATGCTGCTGAAAAACCCCCATAGCATGATGCTGCCACCACCATAATTCACTGTAGGGATGGTGCCAAGTTTGCTCCAGACGTGATGCTTGTCATTCAGGCCAAAGAGTACAATCTTGGTTTCATCAGACCAGAGAATCTTGTTTCTCATGGTCTGAGAGTCCTTTAGGTGCCTTTTGGCATAGTCCAAGTGGGTTGTCATGTGCCTTTTACTGAGGAGTGGCTTCCGTCTGGCCACTCTACCATAACAGCCTGATTGGTGGAATGCCCAAGAGATGGTTGTCCTTCTGGAAGTTTCTCCCATCTCCACAGAGGATCTCTGGAGCTCTGTCAGAGTGACTATTGGGTTCTTGGTCACCTCCCTGACCAAGGCACTTCTCCCCCGATTGCTCAGTTTGGCCGGGTGGCCAGCTCTAGGAAGAGTCTTGGTGGTTCCAAACATCTTCCATTTAATAATGATGAAGGCCACTTTGTTTTTGAGGACCGTCAATGCTGCAGAAATGTTTTGGTACCCTTCCCCAGATCTGTGCCTCGACACAATCCTGTGTCAGCACTCTACGAACAATTCCTTTGACCTCATGGCTTGGTTTTTGTGCTGACATGCACTGTCAACTGTGGGACCTTATATAGACAGGTGTGTGCCTTTCCAAAACATGTCCAATCAATTGAATTTACCACCGATGGACTACAATCTAGTTGTAGAAACATCTGAAGGATGATCAATGGAAACAGGATGCACCTGAGCTCAATGTTGAGTCTCATAGCAAAGGGTCTGAATACTTATAAATATAAGGCATTTCGTTTAAAATGTTGAATACATGATCATTTCTAAAACCCTGTTTTACGCTTTGTCATTATGGGATATTGTGTGTAGATTGATGAGGGAAAATTATAATTTCATCATTAAGGCTGTAATGTAACAAAATGTGGAAAACGTGAAGGGGTCTGAATACTTTCCGAATGCACTGTATATCATCCATTATGTTTGGAATGTATCACATCTGATGTAATATGTTCATTCAGCAGGCCTTACCTCCGCCCAGTAGATGGCAGTAACTTCAACAAATGAGACCGTAGCCTACGCTTGAAATACTAGGGAAGATACGCATTCAATGTTATTGTGTCAGTTGCGTAAAAGCGGTAACGTTACGGAGGAAAATGTTGTCAAAAGCTGTCAAAGCGTGTTATTCTGGTGTGAAAAATGTATGTCGAGGTGGACAGGTACTTTCTTCTGCAAATGCCAGGTGCGTGTCGTAGATTTGCATGCTAATTTTACTGGAGAAACGATGTCTGTAGATATGCTTATCATTCACGTTAATTTACTGTCATTGAGCAGGAAATAAGTTATTTATTTTAAACAAATATTTGAGTTAAGACAGCCTTGTCATATGTAGTCATCAACAAAATATAGCTTCTTATAGTGTTCAACATTGTCTGTTGACCCGCTAATGCTAAACTGGGACACAGTCACCTTTGGCACACTTTCCCAGAAATGGCCTTTAAAGCCTACCTAACGTGTTCCTTCACATATGAGGTAAGTATTGGGTTTGAGTTTGTAACTCAGCTATCCAACACTGCTAGCTACAGGTTTTTACACCAGATAATGTGGTTTTTAATCTGAAGATGCATCACTGCATACTTCCTATTCATGAACCTGACTCTCCTGATTGATTTGACTGGTTGTTTTGTTTGCTCCTTGGTTTGGTTGCTTTAACTTAATGGCATTAGTAATGTCATTCTAGGTTACTCAGCCCGTCATGGGGGGCTAGTCAAATTCCATGACTCAAATTCCACTACTAACTACACTGATCTCAGAAGTCAGTTTATAACTTTTTTAGCAAACACACAAGTGGTTCAGTATACCACACCTAAAGATTAAAGGTGGACTTTGTAGGACACGTTAGGCCTTACAACTGCCTTGTTATGCCCATTAGACCAACATGTAGTTTATTTATAAGTGCATGTGCCTCCATTTCCCAGAATGCAGCACAGCCAGCCCCAGGAAGGGAAAGCTCCCCCGTCCAATCGTCCGGAGACGTCCAGTGCCAAGACTCTGATGGACATCGGCACCCGCAGAATCTTCAACGAGGATCATGACATGTTCAGGGAGAGTGTCCGACGTTTCTGGACAGAGGAGGTGGTGCCCTACCACAAGGAGTATGTATTGACTGTCTGTAACCATCTCTGCTTAGGCCTAGTGTTCCACACTAGGGTCCTGTTCATTAAGTACCAAACGGTAGGAAACTGACTCAAAGCGGGAGGAACCAGTTGAACACTCGTTTTCCATTGCAGAATGTTTGGAAATGGTTTTTCTATTGTGTGACCTAATAAACAGGATGCTGATGATGAACTGAATGGTTTTTCTATTGTGTGACCTAATAAACAGGATGCTGATGATGAACTGAATGGTTTTTCTATTGTGTGACCTAATAAACAGGATGCTGATGATGAACTGAATGGTTTTTCTATTGTGTGACCTAATAAACAGGATGCTGATGATCAAGCTTTTTTTGCTTCAGTGAACTGAATGGTTTTCATGATGTGATTATGTTGTGATGACTCTGCTGACTTAAGGTATGGTCTCTGTCTTCCCTCCCCCTCCAGATGGGAGAAGGCAGGTATGGTGAGCAGGGAGCTGTGGCAGAAGGCTGGGGAGCAGGGTCTGTTGGGCATCCTCACTCCAGAGGAGCACGGTGGGATCGGAGGTGATCTGCTGTCTGCAGCTGTGATGTGGGAGGAGCAGTGAGTATCTTGTCCTGACCAGGGATCAGCTCCCCACTGTCCATATAATCATATTAATTATGATCTAAACTGATCCTAGCTCAGCACTCATACTCTGAGACGCTATATGAATACAGGCCCAGGTGTGGGTTGATTGGCTAGTATTTCCCAAGCCCTATTGCTATGACCATGGGCGTATAACAGAATGTTATACAGTTGTGATTTATATGTCAAACAACTGACTTAACTTAGATGCCTACTGATAACATCAAAATGCTATTCTGTCAACAGGCTTTGTGTTGTACTGCAGGGAAAGTCAGAAGGGGATATCAGGACGTTACACCCCTCTCCTCACCCTGTCTCTCTGTCCTCTAGGATGTACTCTAACTGCTCTGGCCCAGGCTTTGCCCTCCACTCTGAGATCTGCATGCCCTACATCAGTAACTATGGCTCCAAGGAACAGATTGATCGTTTCATACCCCAGATGGCTGCTGGTACCTGCATCGGGGCTATCGCCATGACGGAGCCGGGAGCTGGCAGGTGAGGACGTTTAACACTACTGGGCCAAGCTGAGCTGTACTGCTCTGGTCTGGTTACCCTACTGGAAAGCCTGATGTGAAAAGAAGATATCCAAGCAGACACAGTACGGTTTGGGTCAGCACGATGGTGTGAAATTTGTTCGTTTTAATAAGCTATACTTTCAGCATGAGAATTTGATGATGGTAAGGTCAATTTGGGGTCATTCTGCTTGTTTTCATTACGTGTTCTCTAACTTCTACCTCTGTCTAGCCAATAGCAGTTCATCCTAAAGACCCTCTCTTCTCTCCGTTCAACCCAGTGACCTCCAAGGTGTCAGAACGTACGCTAAGAAGGACGGCGATGACTGGATCCTCAACGGCAACAAGGTGCGTTCAGGGTGGATGTGGTTTAACCAGACTAGGGTTGTGTTCAGTAGGGCACACCTTAGCAAAACGTTTTGCAAAGGAGAACAAAAATCAGTTTTCTTGCTTGACAAATTTGGGTAGTACCTCCGTTTCAAAATATTTTCTCCCAACTGAACATGACCCATGTCATTGACCGTTGTCCCTTGACCCACAGGTGTTCATCACCAACGGCTGTATGGCCGACATGGTGATTGTGGTGACCGTAACGAACCGCGAGGCGAAAACAGCGGCCCACGGGATCAGCCTCTTCCTGGTGGAGAAAGGAATGCCGGGCTTCCAGGCGGGCAAGAAGCTGGAGAAGATTGGCCTGATGGCACAGGTACAGTCAGAAATCTCAATTGCTAATTTTTTAACCCCCTTTCATTAAGGGGCCATTTTGACCACCTGGCTGGGTTCAAATACTTTTGATTTCCTTTTCACATCCTTTCAGTTTGATTGAGCCTGTATGTAGAACCAGAGAGATGGGTTGCTTTTTATTTTTGACTATTCCTTTGGTTTCATTGTGTAGTTAAAGCTCAATCGAAGGCAGCTAAAGTGTTTGAAAGAAAACAAACACTATTGAATCCAGGTCTGGTCAATGGGGAAAAAAACTCATTGCTTCAAACAGTCGGTTTGACATTGACGTCCCTTGAGAAGTGGGTTCAGATGACGAGAAGTGGGTTCAGATGACCAGAACTAGTCAACTGTCATGTCAGACCATTTTATAGAACAGCCATTACCTTCGATATATATATTAACCGTTGTCTCTCTGTCCCCAGGACACGGCTGAGCTGTTCTTTGAGGACGTGCGTCTCCCTGCGTCTGCCCTGCTGGGACAGGCCAACAAGGGCTTCTACTACCTGATGAACGAGCTGCCACAGGTACACCTTTCAGAGAGGAATTACATTGCATGATATACCAGGGTTGGGGTCAGGTACATTTCAATTCAGGAAGTAAACTGAAATTGCAATACCGATTGTATTTATTTAAAGAGCAATGACTGAGTTGAAGGGAATTGACCCCTAACCTATTCCTATGTACTCGATTGTCACAAAGGTATGACTATATCTAGTAGCTACAGACCACGTCATTATTAATGCTCTTCACCTCTTGTTCTTCCAGGAACGCCTGCTGATTGCAGACATGGCCATCGCCAGCAGTGAGTTCATGTTTGAGGAGACCAGGAACTATGTGACTCAGAGGAAGGCTTTCGGCAAGACCATCGCTCACCTTCAGGTTGGATAGCATTATCTTTGACTCGTATTTCTGCTGTAGTAACAGGTATGTTTTCGGTGTAGTGAACACTAGTGCTATTGGGGTGGTAGGTAACCTAGGTTAGAGAAGCTGAGTCAAAGTGGGGACTGAACTAGCAACTAGAGGGCTGTTGGTGTCAGACCCTGTCTCTCCTACTGTTTTGCCCTTGAGCGAGGCACTTAACCTCAAACTATCTCCATAGAACACATTTCTGTTTGATCAGATGGATGAATAGTTGTATTGTAGTATATTGAAGTGATCCACTAACTCCATCCCCCTGTCTCATGGTGCAGACTGTGCAGCACAAGCTGGCAGAGCTGAAGACTGAGATCTGTGTGGGCCGCTCCTTTTTAGACACCTGTCTCCAGCTTCACACAGAGAAACGCCTGGACTCTCAAACAGCCTCTATGGCCAAGTACTGGTGAGAACACAACCAAATACTAAACCTTCTTTCACCAGATTTATGCTACTCCAGTCCAGAACTGTCAGAATGTTTGACGTGTAAAGTGCACTTACACATCCGCCCTTGGACTGGATTTAAAGGGAGTGGATTGGTATAAGAGTCATGCTGGTGATGTCTTTCCAGACAATGCTTTTAAACCCATGATGAAGTGCACACTTCAGCGAGAAGGGTAGAGAATTGGGACACCCCCTATATCGTCTGACTTGACTTTCTTTGTTTTGTTTATCAGGGCGTCTGACCTCCAGAACTCTGTGGCCACCCGGTGTCTGCAGCTCCACGGAGGCTGGGGCTACATGTGGGACTACCCCATCGCCAAGTGAGTGACGGTGATGTGTGTGTCATGAAAATATAACATGTTATTCTATTTAGTTATATGCTGTCAGTGCACATGAAAATCCTCTCTCTCCCCATCAGGGCGTTTGTGGATTCCCGTATCCAGCCCATCTATGGAGGCACCAATGAGATCATGAAGGAGCTGATCGCCCGCAGTATCGTCAGCCAGAAGTGAGGGAGACGTCCCCAGTGACATCATCATGGAGGAGAGCTGGGAAGTGCTTAACATAAGTCTCTTAACACCAAGTTTTGACTGGGTTAGCTACTGAGCTGGTTGTCCGTGCTTTTTGAAGTGATTGTCATGTTCACTGAAGGTAGGCTAGTGGTATTTCTGGGACAAATCTGAACTTCCACTTAAGTCAAATTTGTACTTATTCTCCCATAGAGATCAATGCATGACTGAGAGAAACATTTTACTTAAGTGGAACTTAGGATTCACTCCTCTTTGAATAAGCATGGAGTGAAATAATAGATATTCAGGTTTTGTCATTTATTTTCTAATATTGCTGGGAATGTGTTTTTAACAATCTAGATGTAGGGTTGTTTATCCCTTTCCTCTTGGCTTCTACAAAGTCAACAATATGTTATTAAATCCGTCCATCCTTTCGCACTTGAAATCTAAAAAGTTTGAAACAATGATCAAATAAATGCACAGAGTTAAGTTGTATATTTTTGTAATAGCACCTTTGTGTTTGTGTCCAACTGTCTGTCCTGCTGTGTTTATGGGGGTGGAATCTACATGGTTTAGTCCTGCTGTGTTTATGGGGGTGGAAACTACATGGTTTAGTCCTGCTGTGTTTATGGGGGTGGAAACTACATGGTTTAGTCCTGCTGTGTTTATGGGGGTGGAAACTACATGGTTTAGTCCTGCTGTGTTTATGGGGGTGGAAACTACATGGTTTAGTCCTGCTGTGTTTATGGGGTGGAAACTACATGGTTTAGTCCTGCTGTGTTTATGGGGTGGAAACTACATGGTTTAGTCCTGCTGTGTTTATGGGGGTGGAAACTACATGGTTTAGTCCTGCTGTGTTTATGGGGGTGGAAACTACATGTTTTAGTCCTGCTGTGTTTATGGGGGTGGAAACTACATGGTTTAGTCCTGCTGTGTTTATGGGGGTGGAAACTACATGGTTTAGTCCTGCTGTGTTTATGGGGGTGGAAACTACATGGTTTAGTCCTGCTGTGTTTATGGGGGTGGAAACTACATGGTTTAGTCCTGCTGTGTTTATGGGGGTGGAAACTACATGGTTTAGTCCTGCTGTGTTTATGGGGGTGGAAACTACATGGTTTAGTCCTGTACGTTAGAATGTTTTTAGTTTGAATGAACAGCATTTTATCCATCATTTGTTCCTAGCTCCAAACCGGAAGTGCCCTTGCATTCTTCTCCTGATAACTATTAATGTTCAGCATTAAAGGGGGAAGGAGATACCTAGTCAGTTGTACAACTGAAATGTGTCTTCTGCATTTAACCCTCTGAATCAGAGAGGTGCGGGGGGCTGCCTTAACACCTCAACAAGCTGTGAATTAGAACATTGCAGTATTGTTGAACATTTAACCCTCTGAATCAGAGAGGTGCAGGGGGCTGCCTTAACACCTCAACAAGCTGTGAATTAGAACATTGCAGTATTGTTGAACATTTAACCCTCTGAATCAGAGAGGTGCAGGGGGCTGCCTTAACACCTCAACAAGCTGTGAATTAGAACATTGCAGTATTGTTGAACATTTAACCCTCTGAATCAGAGAGGTGCGGGGGGCTGCCTTAACACCTCAACAAGCTGTGAATTAGAACATTGCAGTATTGTTGAACATTTAACCCTCTGAATCAGAGAGGTGCAGGGGGCTGCCTTAACACCTCAACAAGCTGTGAATTAGAACATTGCAGTATTGTTGAACATTTAACCCTCTGAATCAGAGAGGTGCAGGGGGCTGCCTTAACACCTCAACAAGCTGTGAATTAGAACATTGCAGTATTGTTGAACATTTTAAACGCCACCTTTTTTTACCATTTTGTAATGTAATAATATTGCTTGTTTATTAAAGTTATACAATTTTGGTGATCCCTCTTCCAATTTTAATTTGGATCTATTGTGTTCTGTCACTTTCATGAAGATGTGGGGTGTTCTATTGCAGTGGACGAAGGCATACAGGAATAATGCATCATGATACGGTCCTAATGCATTATAAGCCCGGTTTTTGGATGTGTGTCTGTTGTACGTGAGAAGATGTGTGAGCCTGAGATTGATGCCCTGGTGACAGTTCAGGAGGACGAGAATGGCAGCCTCAACAACTAAGGTTAAGTCTTCTGCACAATGCTATCTCCTGCTATGTATTATTTTAACCACAAGATGGCAGTAAGTCTTGTGAACCAATTAAACCTGGGTTTTATTCCATCTCAATAGTGATGTGTCTGTCTACTAGGAGTATTTTCATTAGCTTTGATTCCATTCCTTTTATTTTTTATCAATTCCTATCTGTATGGTTTTGATAATCATCCTGTTACCTTCAGTATTAAAGTTTAGTGGAGTGCTGTGGGCACATCTATTAAAAGCTCTTGTCCCAGGTGCTGTGTTAGGATGTAGAACAAAAGATAAATCCACATTCATGAAACACCATTGGGCAGGGGCCACATTCAGTAGTCAAATGTTGAGAAATGTAATGAATAGAGCTGAAGAGCTTCCTTATTCTACATATCACTCTGTTCTACATCATGTATTTCTATCTGAAATCTACAATGGTTGTGCTTGGCTAAACCTATTTACCCAGGCGTAGTATTAAATCCAGCTGCCTCTCTGAACACTTGAGTTGCAAACTGCTTTGGCTCAACACAAAGGCAGGTGTAGTTTCTGGCTCCCATTGACCCAGTCCCAAACTGAAACCCATACATGTACTGGGTAAGCATCCCAAATTGCACCCTATTCTCTATATGTAGTGCACTACTTTTGACCAGAACCCTATAAGGTTTCCTTTGGGATGCGCACCTAACGTATATAGCTTGATTTAGGTTGAGTTGGATGTCTTGTGTTGTTTTTACATGATAAAGCTGGTGTTTCAGTTGTGCTAGTATGCTGCTGTCAGGGAATATGCCTGTGGCCAGCTGGCATGGGTACACATGTTTTCTGTTTAAGGAGAGGGAGAGTCAATCTGCTCCAAGCCCCACATTCCCCCAAATCCTACAGTGTCAGTTTTGGCACGGGCACCAGACATGGTGTGGCTGGGATCCCATGGGGGAAGACGGGAGCAGATGCTTCCTAGATAAATCCAGTTCCTCTCTTTCCCTCGCTCTTTCTCCCCATCTCCTCTCCGCCCTCCACATCTCTCTCACTCACTCCTCAACCAGTGCCGCACCCCTCCCTGTAAGCAGAGCAAGGCAATGCAGCTACTCACAGAAGCCCATCCATCCTCTTATATGTAGATCCCCACCTGTGTGTGTGTGTCTGTGTGTGTGTGTGCGTTGGTGCGCATGCGTGCGTGTGTGGGAGCGAGAACCTGCAACCGTTGGTTGCATACAAATGAATGCGCCACTACTGATGTAATTACGGCATTTGAACGCGGTGGGAGGGGTCAGAGAGACCGACATCTCTTTGCATTGTCACTAGGGCTCAAGGCACAGTGCGCAAGGGATTTATTTATACGGTTCATTTGCCACGAACAGGTAAGGAAAATACGATATTGAATTTATTCAATTTAAAGGCAAAGCATGGTTAATTATGTTTTACTTAAATTTAAATTAATTGCACTTTCAACACACTTGATTTAGTTTAGATTTAAAAAAGTTTGATGTTCTCGGAATCACTGAATGTGGCTTCTAATCCGAGTGGTTGCGCATTTAGGAAAGGCATGTGTTAAATTGTTTGTGCTTTAGCCTAGTTAAAAATGAGAAGCTTGTTTGTTAACTTGGTAAGAATATTACTGTATTTTACCTTTGAGAAGGAACAAGGTTTGCACATCAGCCTCACCCTTAGGAGAGAAAGGCTTAGTCGGCATGTCCATTTGTCTGCTTTTTTTGCTACCATCTCGTTTAACTTGATTTTTTTTAAAACATCACACCTTTAAGTGTTTATTTGTCTCATAAAAATGCGTAATAAAAGGCCCGTTAGTATTTTTGTTGGTCAACTTGTGAGCGCTCCGGGGCTGCGGGCTATGCCCATTGTTCAGGTCCACCATGCATGGTGCTGAAACGGTGCGGGGGCTGCTCTGGCGGATAACTGCAGTAACCGCACCAGCCTGCTATAGCCTACTCTCTGCCTAATCCCAGATTTGAACTAGGCCTACGGTTTTGTATGGCAACATAGGCCTATTGGTGATATCTTTGTTATTCGTTGTTTATTGTTTATTCACTCTTCATGACGTGTAGGCAGGAGCAGTGTTCTAGATCTGATTTGAATGGAGTCTTGGAGCCACACCGTTAGATACAGGAGACCTGCAGTGTCGTCCTATTTACACCATTCAGCACTGCAGTGGAAACCAATGCCCCACAAACCACGTCGATATGCATTGCAATTGTTAACAATGAAAGAGGCGGGGTCATTTTTTAATTATGACGTTTCACAGCAATAGACAATATCAAGCATTTGAAAAAACTCTCAGATCTAAGAGCTTCTGAAAAAGCCCACCCAGACAAATACTTCGGCATTGCCAGGTGCCAACCCTAGACAGCAGCTAGTCTTCTCAGAGTATTGATGTAATAAGGAAATCTACAACATACAGGACATATTCTAAATGTATTTATTAAAAAGCACACATATTTTCCCTCTAAATACTGGGCAGTGCCTAGAGCCCTTAGTTCATATAATGTTACGTGAATCAAATAGCAGCATTGGACATCATTATATTTCCTATATTGAGCCCATTCCACATTAGTACATTGTGATTCTGTGCTCTTTGCGAATCCCCCTGTAACAGGCCAGTACAGCTAATAGATGAGAACCTCTATACCTCAGTTTGATGTCATGACACTTTACAGTAGATACTGACCTCATTCGGACTCTGTTTCCATTACTCTGGCCTGACTGGAGTCTGATTGAAGTTCTATAGTGCTGCTATGCGTTCTCTGATCTAAACGCCTGGTCTTTACATCTTGATGGAGTACAGGGACGTTTGAGTTCCCATGTCTGGATGTGAGAATATTCCTGTGTATAATATAGAGTCTGTGGGGATTTAATGTCCACATAAAACATTCTGTATTGTATAGTGGGATACTATGTTACACATACGGTAGAGGCCTGCCTACTGATCAATACCTCTGGAAAACATGGATGTGTTATGGGAACCAAATGAAAATGCTGTGAATGTTACTGTGTGAATACTGTAGATGTTACAGTACAGTATAGATGATGAAACAAAGGGGGATGAATCAGAAAATAAACATTGATCAGTAATACACCATATGGTTTGGGTTGGAAGACCCAGAAATAGCTTGAACCTAGCCTGGTTAAACTAGCCTCCAGTCTGTTAACCAGGCTACCTTTGACCCCCTACACTAGTAACACTCCTCCTCAATGTCTTCAATCTAGAGATTAGCGGGTGCTCAGTCCAAGCCAAATGGGGTTTGACAAAGTACATTAGGGAGTTCACACTGGACGTGTGTATCCAGTTCCACCATCTCTCCTGTATGGACATTATTCCTAAACTGGGGTATCTGTAATCACAGGAACGAAATGACCTTAATCATAACCTTGAGTGGTACTCTGACTGAGCCCTGAGGAGCCCCAACGGCGGTTCAGTTTCAATCTTCTCCACACTTTGCTGTTGCAAGCCTGGGAAACTGAGTCTGTCTTCGAGTGCCACGTGGGAAATGGATACACACATCAGCTCTGGTTATGCCAAACATGCACACTTGGCTCGGGAGACTTCATTTTACAGGGTAGAAGTTTTGTTTGGATTGAAAAACCATTCATAGGTCTATTTGTACTGTAGGAGTTTGCAAACAGACTTGACGCTAATGTGCGTTTACCTTTTGTCATGCAGATTGGGAATAGTGGTTTGCAGTGCCAAAGTACAGGGGAAACTAGTTCTCTGTAGACTCTCTCTTTCTGCCTCTCTCTCTCCTTCTGCCTCTCTCTCTCCTTCTGCCTCTCTCTCTCGCTCTCCCTCTATCTCTCTTGGTGGCTTTTGAGTGAGAGGTATCAGGTGTGTTTGATGAGAGAGAGCCCACATGCAGGCAGGGTTGTTGGCTAACTCCAACCTGACCTACTGTACACTGACAGAGGCAGATTACACATTACACTGTTGAGTCTATCATCAATGGACTTCTCTAACTGTGATGACCTCTAGTAAGACACTGTGCAGTCGTGTATGTGTGTGTATGTGTGTGAACATGGCCTCTCTACAGGCGTCTAATGAGAGGTGGCTGTGGGGTGGTTTAATGTGTGATTAAGTCTCAGGGTGTCTGAGCTGTCTGTGGAGTCTAAGCTAATTCTCACACGTCTAACAGAGCAGCCGGTCTACTGACCTCCAGCTAGGACGGACACACACACGCACACACACACACACACACACAGACACGCACACACACACACACACACACACACATATAGGGACACGTGTTGAAATGGGGACTGTTTCATCTTGAGTTTTGACCCATAATAGCCCTCATTGATCCGTCAGTGCATTATTGAGTGTATGATATGAACTTGTGAACTTTTGTCTCATATCAGCCAGCACTATTGTCTCCCCTGCCTGTAGCCTCTCTGAAGCTCAGCTCTAACTAACTGTGCAGCAGGCAAGACAGACCCAGACTCTGCAGCCCAAATGGCAGCATAGTTCTGATCTCTTCATAGTGCACTACTGGAGCCCTATAGGCCCTGGTCCAAAGTAGTGCACTGTATAGCGCAGGGGTATTCAACTCTCACCCTACGAGGTCCAGAGCCTGCTGGTTTTCTGTTCTACCTGATCATTTACTGCATCCACTTAGTGTCCCAGGTCTTAATCAGTCTCTGATTAGAGGGAAACAATGAAAAAACACAGTGGGACGGTCTTGGGGGTCCAGAGTTGAGTTTGAGGGGTATAGGGAATAGGAAGCCAGTTAGACCGCATACAGAGTCAGGGCTAAGACCCTGGCTGTGAGTGACCAAGACTCTCCCCTCCCTAGAAGCCACTCTGCCCAATCACTCCTGACAGCCCACGTCACAGTGCATCACAGAGCTGTCCCCTCCCCATATCACAGAGTAGGACACACACCAGGACACACACTAGGACACCCACTAGGACACACACTAGAACACACACCAGGACACACACTAGAATACACTAGGACACACACTAGGACATACACTAGGACACCCACTAGAACACACACTAGGTGACACACTCCCATTTAGGGCACATCGAACCATGTCAACACCCTTCAAATCTATCTACATGCAGAATGCTCTTTATGATAGGATAGAATAGGATAAACTTGAGGAACATAGTCTTAGACACACTGAGTAGAGCACTTACCAAAATAAACACGGTCAATTACACAATCACCTGTAAATTACACAATCACCTGTAAATTACACAATCACCTGTAAATTACACAATCAACTGTAAATTACACAATCACCTGTAAATTACACAATCAACTGTAAATTACACACTACTGTAAATTACACACTCATCATCTATACACAATACATATATTACCCATTACCAATGTCATATTACCTGTTACCAATGTCATATTACCTGTTACCAATGTCATATTACCTGTTACCAATGTCATATTACCTGTTACCAATGTCATATTACCCATTACCAATCTCATATAGGTCTTGTACAACCACATGCATGTACCACCTGTTTATGAAAATATCTCTCAAATGCAGAAACCCTAGTCTTGTTTACAATTGTGTCACAGGGTTGTGTGGGCCCTCTAGGACAATGTACTGTATGTCCTACTGGGGTCTATAGGACGATGTACTGTATGTCCTACTGGGGTCTATAGGACGATGTTCTGTATGTCCTACTGGACCCTCTAGGACGATGTTCTGTATGTCCTACTGGGCCCTCTAGGACAATGTACTGTATGTCCTACTGGGGTCTATAGGACGATGTACTGTATGTCCTACTGGGGTCTATAGGACGATGTTCTGTATGTCCTACTGGACCCTCTAGGACGATGTACTGTATGTCCTACTGGGGTCTATAGGACAATGTACTGTATGTCCTACTGGGGTCTATAGGCCGATGTACTGTATGTCCTACTGGGCCCTGTAGGACGATGTACTGTATGTCCTACTGGGGTCTATAGGACGATGTTCTGTATGTCCTACTGGGGTCTATAGGACGATGTTCTGTATGTCCTACTGGGCCCTATAGGACAATGTACTGTATGTCCTACTGGGGTCTATAGGACAATGTACTGTATGTCCTACTGGGGTCTATAGGCCGATGTACTGTATGTCCTACTGGGGTCTATAGGACGATGTACTGTATGTCCTACTGGGGTCTATAGGACAATGTACTGTATGTCCTACTGGGGTCTATAGGACAATGTTCTGTATGTCCTACTGGGCCCTGTAGGACAATGTTCTGTATGTCCTACTGAGCCCTATAGGACGATGTTCTGTATGTCCTACTGGACCCTATAGGACGATGTTCTGTATGTCCTACTGGGGTCTATTGGATGATGTTCTGTATGTCCTACTGGGCCCTGTAGGACGATGTTCTGTATGTCCTACTGGGCCCTATAGGACGATGTTCTGTATGTCCTACTGGGGTCTATTGGATGATGTACTGTATGTCCTACTGGGGTCTATAGGACGATGTTCTGTATGTCCTACTGGGCCCTATAGGACAATGTACTGTATGTCCTACTGGGGTCTATAGGACAATGTACTGTATGTCCTACTGGGGTCTATAGGACGATGTACTGTATGTCCTACTGGGGTCTATAGGACGATGTACTGTATGTCCTACTGGGGTCTATAGGACAATGTACTGTATGTCCTACTGGGGTCTATAGGACAATGTTCTGTATGTCCTACTGGGCCCTGTAGGACAATGTTCTGTATGTCCTACTGAGCCCTATAGGATGATGTTCTGTATGTCCTACTGGGCCCTATAGGACGATGTTCTGTATGTCCTACTGGGGTCTATTGGATGATGTTCTGTATGTCCTACTGGGCCCTGTAGGACGATGTTCTGTATGTCCTACTGGGCCCTATAGGACGATGTTCTGTATGTCCTACTGGGGTCTATTGGATGATGTACTGTATGTCCTACTGGGGTCTATAGGCCGATGTTCTGTATGTCCTACTGGGGTCTATAGGACGATGTTCTGTATGTCCTACTGGGGTCTATAGGACAATGTTCTGTATGTCCTACTGGGGTCTATAGGCCGATGTACTGTATGTCCTACTGGGGTCTATAGGACGATGTACTGTATGTCCTACTGGGGTCTATAGGACAATGTTCTGTATGTCCTACTGGGGTCTATAGGACAATGTTCTGTATGTCCTACTGGGGTCTATAGGACAATGTTCTGTATGTCCTACTGGGGTCTATAGGACAATGTTCTGTATGTCCTACTGGGGTCTATAGGACAATGTTCTGTATGTCCTACTGTGGATTTATCTCTTCAAGTGTTTCATACTTTGTGATGACATCCTCTGTGGCTTCAGTGTGTCCTCCTTCCAGACCTCATGTAGACAACTGCTCATTAACACATTCTTCACAATATTTGTTTCTATTTTAGGAACTGGTTCCTCCAGACTCTCATTAGGGAAAACACATGGAAAGGAGAGTGATAGGACAGGAGGAGAGGAGAGGAGAGGAGAGGAGAGGAGAGGAGAGGAGAGGAGAGGAGAGGAGAGGAGAGGAGAGGAGAGGAGAGGAGAGGAGAGGAGAGGAGAGGAGAGGAGAGGAGAGGAGAGGAGAGGAGAGGAGAGGAGAGGAGTAATTGGAGAGGAGGAGGAGAGGGTGAGAGGAGAAGAGAAGAGGTGAAGAGGAGAGTGATAGGAGAGGAGAGGAGAGAAGAAGAGGAGAGTGATAGGATAGGAGGAGAGGAGAGGAGGAGAGGAGAGTGAGAGGACAGGAGGAGAGGAGAGGAGAAGAGGAGTGAGAGGACAGGAGGAGAGGAGAGGAGAGGAGGAGAGAGGAGAAAAGGAGAAAAGGAGAAAAGGAAAAAAGGAGAGGAGAAAAGGAGAGGAGAGGGATAGGAGAAGAGAGGAGAAGAGGAGCGTGATAGGAGAGGAGGAGAGGAGAAGGAGGGTGACAGAAGAGAGAGAGAGGAGAAGGAGAGTGACAACAGAGAGAGAGAGGAGGAGAAGGAGGGTGACAGCAGAGAGAGAGGAGGAGAGTGACAGCAGAGAGAGAGGAGAAGGAGAGTGACAGCAGAGAGAGAGAGGAGAAGGAGAGTGACATCAGGAGAGAGGAGAAGGAGAGTGACAGCAGAGAGAGAGAGAGAGGAGAAGGAGAGTGACAGCAGAGAGAGAGAGGAGGAGAGTGACAGCAGAGAGAGAGAGGAGAAGGAGGGTGACAGAAGAGAGAGAGAGGAGAAGGAGGGTGACAGCAGAGAGAGAGGAGGAGAGTGACAGCAGAGAGAGAGAAGAAGGAGAGTGACAGCAGAGAGAGGAGAAGGAGAGTGACAGCAGAGAGAGAGGAGAAGGAGAGTGACAGCAGAGAGAGAGATAGAGGAGAAGGAGAGTGACAGCAGAGAGAGAGAGGAGAAGGAGGGTGACAGCAGAGAGAGAGGAGGAGAGTGACAGCAGAGAGAGAGAGAAGAAGGAGAGTGACAGCAGAGAGAGAGAGGAGGAGAAGGAGGGTGACAGCAGAGAGAGAGGAGGAGAGTGACAGCAGAGAGAGAGGAGAAGGAGAGTGACAGCAGAGAGAGAGAGAGGAGAAGGAGAGTGACAACAGAGAGAGAGAGGAGGAGAAGGAGGGTGACAGCAGAGAGAGAGGAGGAGAGTGACAGCAGAGAGAGAGGAGAAGGAGAGTGACAGCAGAGAGAGAGAGGAGAAGGAGAGTGACATCAGGAGAGAGGAGAAGGAGAGTGACAGCAGAGAGAGAGAGAGAGGAGAAGGAGAGTGACAGCAGAGAGAGAGAGGAGGAGAGTGACAGCAGAGAGAGAGAGGAGAAGGAGGGTGACAGAAGAGAGAGAGAGGAGAAGGAGGGTGACAGCAGAGAGAGAGGAGGAGAGTGACAGCAGAGAGAGAGAAGAAGGAGAGTGACAGCAGAGAGAGGAGAAGGAGAGTGACAGCAGAGAGAGAGGAGAAGGAGAGTGACAGCAGAGAGAGAGATAGAGGAGAAGGAGAGTGACAGCAGAGAGAGAGAGGAGAAGGAGGGTGACAGCAGAGAGAGAGGAGGAGAGTGACAGCAGAGAGAGAGAGAAGAAGGAGAGTGACAGCAGAGAGAGGAGAAGGAGAGTGACAGCAGAGAGAGAGGAGAAGGAGAGTGACAGCAGAGAGAGAGATAGAGGAGAAGGAGAGTGACAGCAGAGAGAGAGATAGAGGAGAAGGAGAGTGACAGCAGAGAGAGAGATAGAGGAGAGGGAGAGTGACAGCAGAGAGAGAGGATAAGGAGAGTGACAGCAGAGAGAGAGGAGAAGGAGAGTGACAGCAGAGAGAGAGAGAGAGAGAGGAGAAGGAGAGTGACAGCAGAGAGAGAGAGGAGGAGAAGGAGAGTGACAGCAGAGAGAGAGAGAGGAGAAGGAGGGTGACAGCAGAGAGAGAGAGGAGAAGGAGAGTGACAGCAGAGAGAGAGGAGGAGAAGGAGAGTGACAGCAGAGAGAGAGAGGAGAAGGAGGGTGACAGCAGAGAGAGAGGAGGAGAGCGACAGCAGAGAGAGAGAGAGGAGAAGGAGAGTGACAGCAGAGAGAGAGGAGAAGGAGAGTGACAGCAGAGAGAGAGGAGAAGGAGAGTCACAGCAGAGAGAGAGATAGAGGAGAAGGAGAGTCACAGCAGAGAGAGAGAGGAGAAGGAGGGTGACAGCAGAGAGAGAGAGGAGAAGGAGAGTGACAGCAGAGAGAGAGAGGAGAAGGAGAGTGACAGCAGTGAGAGAGAGGAGAAATAAAGTGACAGCAGAGAGAGAGAGGAGAAGGAGTGACAGCAGAGAGAGGAGAAGGAGGGTGATAGCAGAGAGAGAGAGGAGAAGGAGAGTGACAGCAGAGAGAGAGGGGAGGAGAAGGAGTGTGACAGCAGAGAGAGGAGAAGGAGGGTGGCAGCAGAGAGAGAGAGGAGAAGGAGAGTGACAGCAGAGAGAGAGATAGAGGAGAAGGAGAGTGACAGCAGAGAGAGAGAGGAGGAGAAGGAGAGTGACAGCAGAGAGAGAGAGAGGAGAAGGAGGGTGACAGCAGAGAGAGAGAGGAGAAGGAGAGTGACAGCAGAGAGAGAGGAGGAGAAGGAGAGTGACAGCAGAGAGAGAGAGGAGAAGGAGGGTGACAGCAGAGAGAGAGGAGGAGAGCGACAGCAGAAAGAGAGGAGAAGGAGAGTAACAGCAGAGCGTAGAGAGGAGAAGGAGAGTGACAGCAGAGAGAGAGAGGAGAAGGAGGGTGACAGCAGAGAGAGAGAGGAGAAGGAAAGTGACAGGAGAGAGAGAGGAGAAGGAGAGTGACAGCAGAGAGAGAGAGGAGAAGGAGAGTGACAGCAGAGAGAGAGAGGAGAAGGAGAGTGACAGCAGAGAGAGAGAGGAGAAGAAGAGTGACAGCAGAGAGAGGAGAAGGAGAGTGACAGGAGAGAGAGAGGAGAAGGAGAGTAACAGCAGAGCGTAGAGAGGAGAAGGAGAGTGACAGCAGAGAGAGAGAGGAGAAGGAGGGTGACAGCAGAGAGAGAGAGGAGAAGGAAAGTGACAGGAGAGAGAGAGGAGAAGGAGAGTGACAGCAGAGAGAGAGAGGAGAAGGAGAGTGACAGCAGAGAGAGAGAGGAGAAGGAGAGTGACAGCAGAGAGAGAGAGGAGAAGGAGAGTGACAGCAGAGAGAGGAGAAGGAGGGTGACAGCAGAGAGAGAGGAGAAGGAGAGTGACAGCAGAGAGAGAGGAGAAGGAGGGTGACAGCAGAGAGAGAGGAGAAGGAGAGTGACAGCAGAGAGAGAGAGGAGAAGGAGAGTGACAGAAGAGAGAGAGAGGAGAGGAGGGTGACAGCAGAGAGAGAGAGGAGGAGAGTGACAGCAGAGAGAGAGAGAGAGAGAGGAGGAGAGTGACAGCAGAGAGAGAGAGGAGAAGGAAGGTGACAGAAGAGAGAGAGAGAGAGAGAGAGAGAGGGAGAAGGAGAGTGACAGCAGAGAGAGAGAGGAGGAGAAGGAGAGTGACAGCAGAGAGAGAGAGAGGAGAAGGAGAGTGACAGCAGAGAGAGAGAGGAGAAGGAGAGTGACAGCAGAGAGAGAGAGAGGAGAAGGAGAGTGACAGCAGAGAGAGAGGGGAGGAGAAAGAGAGTGACAGCAGAGAGAGGAGAAGGAGGGTGACAGCAGAGAGAGAGAGGAGGAGAAGGAGAGTGACGGAAGAGAGAGAGAGGAGAAGGAGAGTGACAGCAGAGAGAGAGGAGAAGGAGGGTGACAGCAGAGAGAGAGAGGAGAAGGAGAGTGACAGCAGAGAGAGAGAGGAGAAGGAGAGTGACAGCAGAGAGAGAAGAGAAGGAGAGTGACAGCAGAGAGAGAGAGAAGGAGGGTGACAGCAGAGAGAGAGAGGAGAAGGAGGGTGACAGCAGAGAGAGAGAGGAGAAGGAGAGTGACAGGAGAGAGAGAGAGGAGAAGGAGAGTGACAGCAGAGAGAGAGAGGAGAAGGAGAGTGACAACAGAGAGAGAGGGGAGAAGGAGAGTGACAGCAGAGAGAGAGGAGAAGGAGAGTGACAGCAGAGAGAGAGAGGAGAAGGAGAGTGACAGCAGAGAGAGAGAGGAGAAGGAGAGTGACAGCAGAGAGAGGATAAGGAAGGTGACAGCAGAGAGAGAGGAGAAGGAGAGTGACAGCAGAGAGAGAGAGGAGAAGGAGGGTGACAGCAGAGAGAGAGGAGAAGGAGAGTGACAGCAGAGAGAGAGAGGAGAAGGAGAGTGACAACAGAGAGAGAGAGGAGAAGGAGGGTGACAGCAGAGAGAGAGAGGAGAAGGAGAGTGACAACAGAGAGAGAGAGGAGAAGGAGAGTGACAGCAGAGAGAGAGAGAAGGAGGGTGACAGCAGAGAGAGAGAGGACAAGGAGGGTGACAGCAGAGAGAGAGAGGAGAAGGAGAGTGACAGCAGAGAGAGGATAAGGAAGGTGACAGCAGAGAGAGAGGAGAAGGAGAGTGACAGCAGAGAGAGAGGAGAAGGAGAGTAACAGCAGAGCGTAGAGAGGAGAAGGAGAGTGACAGCAGAGAGAGAGAGGAGAAGGAGGGTGACAGCAGAGAGAGAGAGGGGAAGGAAAGTGACAGGAGAGAGAGAGGAGAAGGAGAGTGACAGAAGAGAGAGAGAGGAGAAGGAGAGTGACAGCAGAGAGAGAGAGGAGAAGGAGAGTGACAGCAGAGAGAGAGAGGAGAAGGAGGGTGACAGCAGAGAGAGAGAGGAGAAGGAGAGTGACAGCAGAGAGAGGAGAAGGAGGGTGACAGCAGAGAGAGAGGAGAAGGAGAGTGACAGCAGAGAGAGAGGAGAAAGGAGAGTGACAGCAGGAGAGAGAGGAGAGAAGAGGTGACAGCAGAGAGACGAGAAGGAGGGTGACAGCAGAGAGAGAGAGGAGAAGGAGAGTGATAGCAGAGAGAGAGGAGAAGAGAGTGACAGCAGAGAGAGGAGAAGGAGAGTGACAGGAGAGAGAGAGGAGAAGGAGAGTAACAGCAGAGCGTAGAGAGGAGAAGGAGAGTGACAGCAGAGAGAGAGAGGAGAAGGAGTTTGACAGCAGAGAGAGAGAGGAGAAGGAAAGTGACAGGAGAGAGAGAGGAGAAGGAGAGTGACAGCAGAGAGAGAGAGGAGAAGGAGAGTGACAGCAGAGAGAGAGAGGAGAAGGAGAGTGACAGCAGAGAGAGAGAGGAGAAGGAGAGTGACAGCAGAGAGAGGAGAAGGAGGGTGACAGCAGAGAGAGAGGAGAAGGAGAGTGACAGCAGAGAGAGAGGAGAAGGAGAGTGACAGCAGAGAGAGAGGAGAAGGAAGAGTGACAGCAGAGAGAGAGAGGAGAAGGAAGAGTGGACAGAAGAGAGAGAGAGAGAGGAGAGGAGGGTGGACAGCAAGAGAGAGAGGAGGAGGAGAGTGACAGCAGGAGAGAGAGAGAGAGGAGGAGAGTGACAGCAGAGAGAGAGAGAGGAGGAGTGACAGCAGAAAGAGAGAGGAGAAGGAGGGGTGACAGAAGAGAGAGAGAGAGAGAGAGGAGAAGGAGAGTGACAGCAGAGAGAGAGAGGAGGAGAAGGAGAGTGACAGCAGAGAGAGAGAGAGGAGAAGGAGAGTGACAGCAGAGAGAGAGAGGAGAAGGAGAGTGACAGCAGAGAGACGAGAAGGAGGGTGGACAGCAGAGAGAGAGAGGAGAAGGAGAGTGATAGCAGAGAGAGAGAGGAGAAGAAGAGTGACAGCAGAGAGAGGAGAAGGAGAGTGACAGGAGAGAGAGAGGAGAAGGAGAGTAACAGCAGAGCGTAGAGAGGAGAAGGAGAGTGACAGCAGAGAGAGAGAGGAGAAGGAGGGTGACAGCAGAGAGAGAGAGGAGAAGGAAAGTGACAGGAGAGAGAGAGGAGAAGGAGAGTGACAGCAGAGAGAGAGAGAGAAGGAGAGTGACAGCAGATGAGAGAGAGGAGAAGGAGAGTGACAGCAGAGAGAGAGAGGAGAAGGAGAGTGACAGCAGAGAGAGGAGAAGGAGGGTGACAGCAGAGAGAGAGGAGAAGGAGAGTGACAGCAGAGAGAGAGGAGAAGGAGGCGTGACAGCAGAGAGAGAGGAGAAGGAGAGTGACAGCAGAGAGAGAGAGGAGAAGGAGAGTGACAGAAGAGAGAGAGAGAGGAGAGGAGGGTGACAGCAGAGAGAGAGAGGAGGAGAGTGACAGCAGAGAGAGAGAGAGAGAGAGGAGGAGAGTGACAGCAGAGAGAGAGAGGAGAAGGAAGGTGACAGAAGAGGAGAGAGAGAGAGAGAGAGAGAGAGAGGAGAAGGAGGGTGGACAGCAGAGAGAGGAGAGGAGAAGGAAAGTGACAGGAGAGAGAGAGGAGAAGGAGAGTGACAGCAGAGAGAGAGAGGAGAAGGAGAGTGACAGCAGAGAGAGAGAGGAGAAGGAGAGTGACAGCAGAGAGAGGAGAAGGAGGGTGGACAGCAGAGAGAGGAGAAGGAGAGTGACAGCAGAGAGAGAGGAGAAGGAGAGTGACAGCAGAGAGAGAGGAGAAGGAGAGTGACAGCAGAGAGAGAGAGGAGAAGGAGAGTGACAGAAGAGAGAGAGAGAGGAGAGGAGGGTGACAGCAGAGAGAGAGAGGAGGAGAGTGACAGCAGAGAGAGAGAGAGAGGAGGAGAGTGACAGCAGAGAGAGAGAGAGGAGGAGTGACAGCAGAAAGAGAGAGGAGAAGGAGGGTGACAGAAGAGAGAGAGAGAGAGAGAGGAGAAGGAGAGTGACAGCAGAGAGAGAGAGGAGGAGAAGGAGAGTGACAGCAGAGAGAGAGAGAGGAGAAGGAGAGTGACAGCAGAGAGAGAGAGGAGAAGGAGAGTGACAGCAGAGAGACGAGAAGGAGGGTGACAGCAGAGAGAGAGAGGAGAAGGAGAGTGATAGCAGAGAGAGAGAGGAGAAGAAGAGTGACAGCAGAGAGAGGAGAAGGAGAGTGACAGGAGAGAGAGAGGAGAAGGAGAGTAACAGCAGAGCGTAGAGAGGAGAAGGAGAGTGACAGCAGAGAGAGAGAGGAGAAGGAGGGTGACAGCAGAGAGAGAGAGGAGAAGGAAAGTGACAGGAGAGAGAGAGGAGAAGGAGAGTGACAGCAGAGAGAGAGAGGAGAAGGAGAGTGACAGCAGAGAGAGAGAGGAGAAGGAGAGTGACAGCAGAGAGAGAGAGGAGAAGGAGAGTGACAGCAGAGAGAGGAGAAGGAGGGTGACAGCAGAGAGAGAGGAGAAGGAGAGTGACAGCAGAGAGAGAGGAGAAGGAGGGTGACAGCAGAGAGAGAGGAGAAGGAGAGTGACAGCAGAGAGAGAGAGGAGAAGGAGAGTGACAGAAGAGAGAGAGAGAGGAGAGGAGGGTGACAGCAGAGAGAGAGAGGAGGAGAGTGACAGCAGAGAGAGAGAGAGAGAGAGGAGGAGAGTGACAGCAGAGAGAGAGAGGAGAAGGAAGGTGACAGGAGAGAGAGAGAGAGAGAGAGAGAGAGAGAGAGAGAGAGAGAGAGAGGAGAAGGAGAGTGACAGCAGAGAGAGAGAGGAGGAGAAGGAGAGTGACAGCAGAGAGAGAGAGAGGAGAAGGAGAGTGACAGCAGAGAGAGAGAGGAGAAGGAGAGTGACAGCAGAGAGAGAGAGAGGAGAAGGAGAGTGACAGCAGAGAGAGAGGGGAGGAGAAAGAGAGTGACAGCAGAGAGAGGAGAAGGAGGGTGACAGCAGAGAGAGAGAGGAGGAGAAGGAGAGTGATGGAAGAGAGAGAGAGGAGAAGGAGAGTGACAGCAGAGAGAGAGGAGAAGGAGGGTGACAGCAGAGAGAGAGAGGAGAAGGAGAGTGACAGCAGAGAGAGAGAGGAGAAGGAGAGTGACAGCAGAGAGAGAAGAGAAGGAGAGTGACAGCAGAGAGAGAGAGAAGGAGGGTGACAGCAGAGAGAGAGAGGAGAAGGAGGGTGACAGCAGAGAGAGAGAGGAGAAGCAGAGTGACAGGAGAGAGAGAGAGAGAGAGGAGAAGGAGAGTGACAGCAGAGAGAGAGAGGAGAAGGAGAGTGACAACAGAGAGAGAGGGGAGAAGGAGAGTGACAGCGGAGAGAGAGGAGAAGGAGAGTGACAGCAGAGAGAGAGAGGAGAAGGAGAGTGACAGCAGAGAGAGAGAGGAGAAGGAGAGTGACAGCAGAGAGAGGATAAGGAAGGTGACAGCAGAGAGAGAGGAGAAGGAGAGTGACAGCAGAGAGAGAGAGGAGAAGGAGGGTGACAGCAGAGAGAGAGGAGAATGAGAGTGACAGCAGAGAGAGAGAGGAGAAGGAGAGTGACAACAGAGAGAGAGAGGAGAAGGAGGGTGACAGCAGAGAGAGAGAGGAGAAGGAGAGTGACAACAGAGAGAGAGAGGAGAAGGAGAGTGACAGCAGAGAGAGAGAGAAGGAGGGTGACAGCAGAGAGAGAGAGGACAAGGAGGGTGACAGCAGAGAGAGAGAGGAGAAGGAGAGTGACAGCAGAGAGAGGATAAGGAAGGTGACAGCAGAGAGGAGAGGAGAAGGAGAGTGACAGCAGAGAGAGAGGAGAAGGAGAGTAACAGCAGAGCGTAGAGAGGAGAAGGAGAGTGACAGCAGAGAGAGAGAGGAGAAGGAGGGTGACAGCAGAGAGAGAGAGGAGAAGGAAAGTGACAGGAGAGATAGAGGAGAAGGAGAGTGACAGCAGAGAGAGAGAGGAGAAGGAGAGTGACAGCAGAGAGAGAGAGGAGAAGGAGAGTGACAGCAGAGAGAGAGAGGAGAAGGAGGGTGACAGCAGAGAGAGAGGAGAAGGAGAGTGACAGCAGAGAGAGAGGAGAAGGAGGGTGACAGCAGAGAAGGAGAAGGAGAGTGACAGCAGAGAGAGAGAGGAGAAGGAGAGTGACAGAAGAGAGAGAGAGAGGAGAGGAGGGTGACAGCAGAGAGAGAGAGGAGAAGGAGGGTGACAGCAGAGAGAGAGAGGAGAAGGAAAGTGACAGGAGAGAGAGAGGAGAAGGAGAGTGACAGCAGAGAGAGAGAGGAGAAGGAGAGTGACAGCAGAGAGAGAGAGGAGAAGGGAGTTGACAGCAGAGAGAGAGAGGAGAAGGAGAGTGACAGCAGAGAGAGGAGAAGGAGGGTGACAGCAGAGAGAGAGAGAAGGAGAGTGACAGCAGAGAGAGAGGAGAAGGAGGGTGACAGCAGAGAGAGAGGAGAAGGAGAGTGACAGCAGAGAGAGAGAGAGAAGGAGAGTGACAGAAGAGAGAGAGAGGAGGAGGGGACAGCAGAGAGAGAGAGGAGAGAGTGACAGCAGAAGAGAGAGAGAGGAGGAGAGTGACAGCCAGAGAGAGAGAGACGGAGAGGAAGTGACAGAGAGAGAGAGAGAGAGATGGGAAGAGAGAGAGGAGAGAGGACGAGAGAGAGAGAGAGAGAGAGAGAGGAGAAGGCAGAGGTGACAGCAGAGAGAGAGAGGAGGAGAAGGAGAGTGACAGCAGAGAGAGAGAGAGGAGAAGGAGAGTGACAGCAGAGAGAGAGAGGAGAAGGAGAGTGACAGCAGAGAGAGAGAGAGGAGAAGGAGAGTGACAGCAGAGAGAGAGGGGAGGAGAAAGAGAGTGACAGCAGAGAGAGGAGAAGGAGGGTGACAGCAGAGAGAGAGAGGAGGAGAAGGAGAGTGATGAAGAGAGAGAGAGGAGAAGGAGAGTGACAGCAGAGAGAGAGGAGAAGGAGGGTGACAGCAGAGAGAGAGAGGAGAAGGAAGAGTGACAGGCAGAGAGAGAGAGGAGAAGGAGAGTGACAGCAGAGAGAGAAGAGAAGGAGAGTGACAGCAGAGAGAGAGAGAAGGAGGGTGACAGCAGAGAGAGAGAGGAGAAGGAGGGTGACAGCAGAGAGAGAGAGGAGAAGCAGAGTGACAGGAGAGAGAGAGAGAGGAGAAGGAGAGTGACAGCAGAGAGAGAGAGGAGAAGGAGAGTGACAACAGAGAGAGAGGGGAGAAGGAGAGTGACAGCGGAGAGAGAGGAGAAGGAGAGTGACAGCAGAGAGAGAGAGGAGAAGGAGAGTGACAGCAGAGAGAGAGAGGAGAAGGAGAGTGACAGCAGAGAGAGGATAAGGAAGGTGACAGCAGAGAGAGAGGAGAAGGAGAGTGACAGCAGAGAGAGAGAGGAGAAGGAGGGTGACAGCAGAGAGAGAGGAGAATGAGAGTGACAGCAGAGAGAGAGAGGAGAAGGAGAGTGACAACAGAGAGAGAGAGGAGAAGGAGGGTGACAGCAGAGAGAGAGAGGAGAAGGAGAGTGACAACAGAGAGAGAGAGGAGAAGGAGAGTGACAGCAGAGAGAGAGAGAAGGAGGGTGACAGCAGAGAGAGAGAGGACAAGGAGGGTGACAGCAGAGAGAGAGAGGAGAAGGAGAGTGACAGCAGAGAGAGGATAAGGAAGGTGACAGCAGAGAGAGAGGAGAAGGAGAGTGACAGCAGAGAGAGAGGAGAAGGAGAGTAACAGCAGAGCGTAGAGAGGAGAAGGAGAGTGACAGCAGAGAGAGAGAGGAGAAGGAGGGTGACAGCAGAGAGAGAGAGGAGAAGGAAAGTGACAGGAGAGATAGAGGAGAAGGAGAGTGACAGCAGAGAGAGAGAGGAGAAGGAGAGTGACAGCAGAGAGAGAGAGGAGAAGGAGAGTGACAGCAGAGAGAGAGAGGAGAAGGAGGGTGACAGCAGAGAGAGAGGAGAAGGAGAGTGACAGCAGAGAGAGAGGAGAAGGAGGGTGACAGCAGAGAGAGAGGAGAGGAGAGTGACAGCAGAGAGAGAGAGGAGAAGGAGAGTGACAGAAGAGAGAGAGAGAGGAGAGGAGGGTGACAGCAGAGAGAGAGAGGAGGAGAGTGACAGCAGAGAGAGAGAGAGAGAGGAGGAGAGTGACAGCAGAGAGAGAGAGGAGAAGGAAGGTGACAGAAGAGAGAGAGAGAGAGAGAGAGAGAGAGAGAGGAGAAGGAGAGTGACAGCAGAGAGAGAGAGAGGAGAAGGAGAGTGACAGCAGAGAGAGAGAGGAGAAGGAGAGTGACAGCAGAGAGAGAGGAGAAGGAGAGTGACAGCAGAGAGAGAGGGGAGGAGAAAGAGAGTGACAGCAGAGAGAGGAGAAGGAGGGTGACAGCAGAGAGAGAGAGGAGAAGGAGAGTGACAGGAGAGAGAGAGATGAGAAGGAGAGTGACAGCAGAGAGAGAGAGGAGAAGGAGAGTGACAGCAGAGAGAGAGATGAGAAGGAGAGTGACAGCAGAGAGAGAGAGGAGAAGGAGAGTGACAGCAGAGAGAGGATAAGGAAGGTGACAGCAGAGAGAGAGGAGAAGGAGAGTGACAGCAGAGAGAGAGAGAGGAGAAGGAGGGTGACAGCAGAGAGAGAGGAGAAGGAGGGTGACAGCAGAGAGAGAGGAGAAGGAGAGTGACAGCAGAGAGAGAGAGGAGAAGGAGAGTGACAGAAGAGAGAGAGAGAGGAGAAGGAGGGTGACAGCAGAGAGAGAGAGAGGAGGAGAGTGACAGCAGAGAGAGAGAGAGAGGAGGAGAGTGACAGCAGAGAGAGAGAGGAGGAGAGTGACAGCAGAAAGAGAGAGGAGAAGGAGGGTGACAGAAGAGAGAGAGAGAGAGGAGAAGGAGAGTGACAGCAGAGAGAGAGAGGAGGAGAAGGAGAGTGACAGCAGAGAGAGAGAGAGGAGAAGGAGAGTGACAGCAGAGAGACAGAGGAGAATGAGAGTGACAGCAGAGAGAGAGAGGAGAAGGAGAGTGACAGCAGAGAGAGAGGGGAGGAGAAGGAGCATGACAGCAGAGAGAGGAGAAGGAGGGTGACAGCAGAGAGAGAGAGGAGAAGGAGAGTGACAGCAGAGAGAGAGAGGAGAAGGAGAGTGACAGCAGAGAGAGAGAGAGGAGAAGGAGAGTGACAGCAGAGAGAGGAGAAGGAGGGTGACAGCAGAGAGAGAGAGGAGAAGGAGAGTGACAGCAGAGAGAGAGAGGAGAAGGAGAGTGACAGCAGAAATAGAGGAGAAAGAGAGTGACAGCCGAGAGAGAGATAGAGGAGAAGGAGAGTGACAGCAGAGAGAGAGAGGAGAAGGAGGGTGTCAGCAGAGAGAGAGAGGAGAAGGAGAGTGACAGCAGAGAGAGAGAGGAGAAGAAGAGTGACAGCAGAGATAGAGAGGAGAAGGAGGGTGACAGCAGAGAGAGAGGAGAAGGAGGGTGACAGCAGAGAGAGAGAGGAGAAGGAGAGTGACAGCAGAGAGAGAGATAGAGGAGAAGGAGTGTGACAGAAGAGAGAGAGAGGAGAAGGAGAGTGACAGCAGAGAGAGAGAGGAGAAGAAGAGTGACAGCAGAGAGAGAGAGAGGAGAAGGAGGGTGACAGCAGAGAGAGAGAGGAGAAGGATAGTGACAGCAGAGAGAGAGAGGAGAAGAAGAGTGACAGCAGAGAGAGAGAGGAGAAGGAGGGTGACAGCAGAGAGAGAGAGGAGAAATAAAGTGACAGCAGAGAGAGAGGAGAAGGAGAGTGACAGCAGAGAGAGGAGAAGGAGGGTGACAGCAAGAGAGAGAGAGGAGAAGGAGAGTGACAGCAGAGAGAGAGAGGAGAAGGAGAGTGACAGCAGAAAGAGAGGAGAAGGAGAGTGACAGCCGAGAGAGAGAGATAGAGGAGAAGGAGAGTGACACCAGAGAGAGAGAGGAGAAGGAGGGTTGTCAGCAGAGAGAGAGAGGAGAAGGAGAGTGACAGCAGAGAGAGAGATAGAGGAGAAGGAGTGTGACAGCAGAGAGAGAGAGAAGGAGGAGGGTGACAGCAGAGAGAGAGAGGAGAAGGAGAGTGACAGCAGAGAGAGAGAGGAGAAGAAGAGTGACAGCAGAGAGAGAGAGGAGGAGAGTGACAGCAGAGAGAGAGAGTAGAAGGAGGGTGACAGCAGAGAGAGAGAGGAGGAGAGTGACAGCAGAGAGAGAGAGGAGAAGGAGGGTGACAGAAGAGAGAGAGAGGAGAAGGAGAGTGACAGCAGAGAGAGAGAGGAGAAGAAGAGTGACAGCAGAGAGAGAGAGGAGAAGGAGGGTGACAGCAGAGAGAGAGAGGAGGAGAGTGACAGCAGAGAGAGAGAGGAGAAGGAGAGTGACAGCAGAGAGAGAGAGGAGAAGGAGAGTGACAGCAGAGAGAGAGAGGAGAAGGAGAGTGACAGCAGAGAGAGAGAGGAGAAGGAGAGTGACAGCAGAGAGAGAGAGGAGAAGGAGAGTGACAGCAGAGAGAGAGAGGAGAAGGAAAGTGACAGGAGGCCAGTCCACTGGTGGGTAAGAAACCGGTAATGAGTCTAGCTCCCAGGATCTCTGGCCCCAGGCCCTGCTGTTAGTTAGCCTAGTGTAAATAGCCTACCGTAGCCATTCAGCCTTTATGGCTTCCAGATGTTGGAGGCTAAACAGCGCCGCTTGTTTTCAGCAGTAAATATCCTGCTTGGGCAAGATGTGGAAAGCGGCTGGCCTCTCATTCAACAGTGAATGAACCCCTTTGTTCGTCGTCCCCACATTGTTCACTATATCACTCATGTTGAGTTTCGCAACCACTTGATAGGCAATGTCATGCTTTTTATGTGTGAATGTGTTTTTTGGTCAAATGTTGTGGAAAGGTTTGGGGGAAACTAGCGTGCAACATGGAAATAATTCCTTCCTGTCGACTCCCTGGGGATGTAGGGCACATTTCTGCTCAAGAGTCCGGCGCTTCCCAATGTCCCATGATGAAGACCTCTCTTCTGTGTGTGTGTGTGTGTGTGTGTGTGTGTGTGTGTGTGTGTGTGTGTGTGTGTGTGTGTGTGTGTGTGTGTGTGTGTGTGTGTGTGTGTGTGCGTGTGAGAGACAGAAGCCCTAATTCGGTGGAAGTGCACAGAGAGTCCCTCTATTTAGTCAGTGTGAAACACAGGACCAGATGGGAGGGTCTGAATGCACTGCAACGTTACATGACATTCCTGCAGGCTTTTATAAGACCGTTTTAACACAGCAGCTGTGTGTGTGTGTGTGTGTGTGTGTGTGTGTGTGTGTGTGTGTGTGTGTGTGTGTGTGTGTGTGTGTGTGTGTGTGTGTGTGTGTGTGTGTGTGTGTGTGTGTGTGTTGCGCGTGCATGGCCTTTGGATGCTGGCCAGGTTGGCTTATTATGCAATTGGGCGTACAAAATAAGTATTGTGGGACTTGTAAGGAGTTGTTTCCTAGACACCCCAATACACAGGCTCTCACACTCTCATCTTGGCACTAGACTTGTCCTGCACCCTTATTAGTAGTAGTACGGTAGTCAGCCCTCCACTCTGTATTGGCATGTCCTCCTCTAGCTACAACCCCCTGATCTCTGTAAAGTGTTGACTGCCTAGTGCCAAGTGTGCCCCACAAGGGTCTCTGTCACCACGACAACACCTGCCATGGAAACAAGAGCCTTGAGGGATCAGCCCTTTGAGGCTTACTCAATCTATAGGGCCTCTTTGTATCTCTGTCTGGATCTATAGGGTCTCTGTGTATCTCTGTCTGGATCTATAGGGACTCTGTGTATCTCTGTCTGGATCTATAGGGCCTGTGTGTATCTCTGTCTGGATATAGAGGGTCTCTGTGTATCTCTGTCTGGATATAGAGGGTCTCTGTGTATCTCTGTCTGGATATATAGGGTCTCTGTGTATCTCTGTCTGGATATAGAGGGTCTCTGTGTATCTCTGTCTGGATATAGAGGGTCTCTGTGTATCTCTGTCTGGATATATAGGGTCTCTGTGTATCTCTGTCTGGATATAGAGGGTCTCTGTGTATCTCTGTCTGGATATAGAGGGTCTCTGTGTATCTCTGTCTGGATATAGAGGGTCTCTGTGTATCTCTGTCTGGATATAGAGGGTCTCTGTGTATCTCTGTCTGGATATAGAGGGTCTCTGTGTATCTCTGTCTGGATATATAGGGTCTCTGTGTATCTCTGTCTGGATCTATAGGGCCTGTGTGTATCTCTGTCTGGATATAGAGGGTCTCTGTGTATCTCTGTCTGGATATAGAGGGTCTCTGTGTATCTCTGTCTGGATATAGAGGGTCTCTGTGTATCTCTGTCTGGATATAGAGGGTCTCTGTGTATCTCTGTCTGGATATAGAGGGTCTCTGTGTATCTCTGTCTGGATATATAGGGTCTCTGTGTATCTCTGTCTGGATCTATAGGGCCTGTGTGTATCTCTGTCTGGATATAGAGGGTCTCTGTGTATCTCTGTCTGGATATAGAGGGTCTCTGTGTATCTCTGTCTGGATATATAGGGTCTGTGTGTATCTCTGTCTGGATATAGAGGGTCTCTGTGTATCTCTGTCTGGATATAGAGGGTCTCTGTGTATCTCTGTCTGGATATATAGGGTCTCTGTGTATCTCTGTCTGGATCTATAGGGCCTCTGTGTATCTCTGTCTGGATATATAGGGTCTCTGTGTATCTCTGTCTGGATCTATAGGGCCTCTGTGTATCTCTGTCTGGATATATAGGGTCTCTGTGTATCTCTGTCTGGATATATAGGGTCTCTGTGTATCTCTGTCTGGATCTATAGGGCCTCTGTGTATCTCTGTCTGGATATATAGGGTCTCTGTGTATCTCTGTCTGGATCTATAGGGCCTCTGTGTATCTCTGTCTGGATATATAGGGTCTCTGTGTATCTCTGTCTGGATCTATAGGGCCTCTGTGTATCTCTGTCTGGATATAGAGGGTCTCTGTGTATCTCTGTCTGGATATAGAGGGTCTCTGTGTATCTCTGTCTGGATATATAGGGTCTCTGTGTATCTCTGTCTGGATATATAGGGTCTCTGTGTATCTCTGTCTGGATATATAGGGTCTCTGTGTATCTCTGTCTGGATCTATAGGGTCTCTGTGTATCTCTGTCTGGATATAGAGGGTCTCTGTGTATCTCTGTCTGGATATAGAGGGTCTCTGTGTATCTCTGTCTGGATCTATAGGGCCTGTGTGTATCTCTGTCTGGATATATAGGGTCTCTGTGTATCTCTGTCTGGATATAGAGGGTCTCTGTGTATCTCTGTCTGGATATATAGGGCCTCTGTGTATCTCTGTCTGGATATATAGGGTCTCTGTGTATCTCTGTCTGGATATATAGGGTCTCTGTGTATCTCTGTCTGGATATATAGGGTCTCTGTGTATCTCTGTCTGGATATATAGGGTCTCTGTGTATCTCTGTCTGGATATAGAGGGTCTCTGTGTATCTCTGTCTGGATATAGAGGGTCTCTGTGTATCTCTGTCTGGATATATAGGGTCTCTGTGTATCTCTGTCTGGATATATAGGGTCTCTGTGTATCTCTGTCTGGATATAGAGGGTCTCTGTGTATCTCTGTCTGGATATAGAGGGTCTCTGTGTATCTCTGTCTGGATATAGAGGGTCTCTGTGTATCTCTGTCTGGATATATAGGGTCGCTGTGTATCTCTGTCTGGATATATAGGGTCTCTGTGTATCTCTGTCTGGATATAGAGGGTCTCTGTGTATCTCTGTCTGGATATATAGGGTCTCTGTGTATCTCTGTCTGGATATATAGGGTCTCTGTGTATCTCTGTCTGGATATAGAGGGTCTCTGTGTATCTCTGTCTGGATATAGAGGGTCTCTGTGTATCTCTGTCTGGATATATAGGGTCTCTGTGTATCTCTGTCTGGATATAGAGGGTCTCTGTGTATCTCTGTCTGGATATAGAGGGTCTCTGTGTATCTCTGTCTACTATTTAGATGGAGCCAGAGGGCAGAGAGATATACAGCAGGGGCAGGCTGCCCCAAAACACTCCGCATATCCTCTTCTCTACACTACTGAACAATACTCTACTCTACTCTACAGTACACTATTCTACTTAACACTATTCTACTCTACTATACTGAACACTACTCTACTCTGCACTACTGAACAATACTCTACTCTACAGTACACTATTCTACTTAACACTATTCTACTCTACTCTACTATACTGAACACTACTCTACTCTGCACTACTGAACAATACTCTACTCTACTCTACAGTACACTACACTATTCTACTTAACACTATTCTACTCTACTATACTGAACACTACTCTACTGAACACGACTCTACTCTACTCTACTGAACAATACTCTACTCTGTACTACTCTACTCTACTCTACTCTACTCTACTCTACTCTACTCTACTCTACTCTACTGAACACTACTCAACACTACTCTACTCTACTGAACAATACTCTACTCTGCACTACTCTACTCTACTCTACTGAACACTACTCTACACTACTCTACTCTACTGAACAATACTTTACTCTACTGAACACTACTCTACTCTACTGAACAATACTTTACTCTACTGAACACTACTCTACTCTACTGAACACTATACTACTCTACTCTACTGAACACTACTCTACTCTACTCTACTCTACTCTACTCTACTCTACTCTACTCTACTCTACTGAACACTACTCTACTCTACTCTACTCTGCTGAACACTATACTACTCTACTCTACTGAACACTACTCTACTCTACTGAACACTACTCCACTCTACTCTACTGAACACTACTCTACTGAACACTACACTACTGAACACTACTCGACTCTACACTACTGAACACTACACTACTGAACACTACTCGACTCTACACTACTGAACACTACTCTACTCTAGATGTTTTGACAGGTGTTACAATGCTTTGTAACCTCTTCATAGCACATTCGTTTCAATCTCACAGGACAAATAGTGAGTCCAGGAATTCCCTGATTAAATCAAATGATTGCCCTGTGACCCTTGAGTGGACTCTCCTCTTATTGGTGTTACCGTGGTAAATTGACTATGGAGTGAAGAACGTCACCCCCAAACTGACCTCAGAATAGTGTTACTTCGACAGTGATCTGTGTTAGGGTCCGTTGGCGCTCTAGCCGCTCTCACTTGAACCTTGTGCCATGCCATTATTGGACGGCAGGTAGAGCAAAAGAGCAAAAGGTTGCTGTCTGGAATACCCAAGCAGACAAGGTGAAACAAAACCAAACATTTGACTGGACCTATCAGGGTGTGTGTTTGCTGCACAGGAACACACAAAATAGATCAATGCAGATGGCTTGGAGCTGGTGACTGCTGACAGTAAGGGACTGAGCCTAGGAGACTGTCTGTCTGCCTGTCTCTCTGACTCTGTCTCTATGTATGTCTGTGCATATTTCTGTGTGTGTGTGTGTGTGTGTGTGTGTGTGTGTGTGTGTGTGTGTGTGTGTGTGTGTGTGTGTGTGTGTGTGTGTGTGTGTGTGTGTGTGTGTGTGTGCGTGTGTGTGGGTGTGTGTGTGTGTGGGTGTGTGTGTATTCAAGTAGAGGGGGAGAAGGGGGCGTTCTGACGCCGCATGAACTCCTCTGCCTCATTATTTTCAGCATCATAAATCCCAGTATAATACCACTAGGGTCATTAGCTTTATGTCCTGGCCTGTCGCTCCATAAACAGTGTGAGAACTCTCTCCAGGGCGGGGCTGCTGTTCTCCTAGCTGACACACACAAGGGGAAGATTGACTGTTGTCTGGATCTGCTTGTCATTTAGCTCTGTGACAAAGTGTGAGAGAGACAGAGGCTTCTATCTTCCTTGTACTGTGTGTGTGTGTGTGTGTCATCTTAAACTGCGAGGGACTGCAGATGATGCGTGTTTGTGTGTGTGTTGGCGTGCACGTGTGCTTTACCAGGCATGTTATGCTGACGTGCTGTAGGCGTCTGGACCACTAACTGCCTGACTCACCATTAGAACCTGGGGTGTATTCAGTCAGCTGAAACGTTCAGATAGAAACCATTCCTTAGTCTACATGACAAGCAATCATAACTGTTCTACACAAGACAGTTCTATCTGAACATTGAATAACATTTTGGTCTCTTGAACAGGACCGATGGCTTCAGGAAGGATTACAACTTCCTTGTGTGACAACGAGAGCTAGCCAATAGCTTTCATCTATCCATGGTCCATGTTGTCTATGTGTCTTTTCACATGAGTATATGGGGAATCTGAGACACTGAACACTTTATCCCTCTCTAACGTTCCTCTGGATTCTTAGCCTCTCGGGAACAACAAAACTGTCCTCTGGTGTTTTCCTCCCTCGATAAACCCTGCTGATGGATTTTGTGGGCTTTTGCAGTGACCGTGTGGAGACAGAGGTTGGTTTACAGAGCCTGCGGCGCTGTGCTGTCCATTACATGCAGCAATGTGGCTATTTGGTCACTGTGTCCTTTTTCTACCCAGTGTACCAAGGACGTACTCAAAAGTCACCTCCTCTGGTGTCTCTTGACAGCAATAGTTAAAGATTTGGAATAAGGCTTCGATGACAGAATGATAGCCATTTTAGAGTGTATATGAGTAATGTATAAAAGCAGATTTCCTAAAAAGCATTTCTCAAGGTACTCACAGCACAAATATATCTCAGCGTTGTTGTTGTTGTTGGGTCTGCTTTGATTCGCCACACCCCTTACTGTCTGTCCCAGTGATGTATGATGTATCATGGTGTGTGCAGTGACGGAGTCTGACTGCAAAGCTGCTCAGGCTGCCACTGGTATGTGGTCTGATGGGATCAGCATCCCTGTCATGTCTTGCCAGTCGTTAGCTAGCTTTGATGAGCTAGCTAGCACTCCTGAGGTAGGCGTCGGCCACAGATATGGATACATTAGCCTACATACAGTGTGTTATTTTGATGTTACATCACTTTGTGCTCGCTGTACAATGTGTTGGCTACATGGCTCTCAAGACGGGTTTGTTGTGCTTTCATGTGTTGTTTCACATGTTGCCAAAGAGGCATTACTAGCCTGGTACCATATATGTTTCTAGTCTGGGACCATATCTGTTTCTAGTCTGGGACCATATCTGTTTCTAGTCTGGGACCATATCTGTTTCTAGTCTGGGACCATATCTGTTTCTAGCCTGGGACCATATCTGTTTCTAGTCTGGTACCATATCTGTTTCTAGTCTGGTACCATATCTGTTTCTAGTCTGGGACCATATCTGTTTCTAGTCTGGGACCATATCTGTTTCTAGTCTGGTACCATATCTGTTTCTAGCCTGGTACCATATCTGTTTCTAGTCTGGTACCATATCTGTTTCTAGTCTGGGACCATATCTGTTTCTAGCCTGGGACCATATATGTTTCTAGTCTGGTACCATATATGTTTCTAGCCTGGTACCATATCTGTTTCTAGTCTGGTACCATGTTTGTTTGTGCTGTATATCCAACTTCTATGGTCATGGGCATTTACAACAAGTTGGTGATACAGCACAAAGAGATCTGGAACCAGGCTATGGTCTCTGCAGTCCTCTACAACCCAACACTTCTTCTCATGTAATTGATAAACACAAATTAGGCTTCTCTGAAGACTATCTGGGCTGACCTATCACAGACAGTGATTTTGAACAGGGGAACCACTACCAGGGGCCCCCAAGGCTCTGTCTTCAGTCCTACCCTCATTCACATGCTAATCTCAGGCCATCTGCTCCATGCTTTAGGGCCCACGTGACAGCCCCCTTTCCCACTCCACTTGCTCCCTGGTAGGGGAACCCTCCTCGGGGTCCCTACTGCTTCTACCCTCATCCACTCCAAAGTGACACACACACACACACTCACAAACACATGCACACATGCACACACACACACCCTCCTCCATTTTCATCGCAGGGTCAAAGACCCCTTCTCCCAGAGGAGATGAGCTCAGTACAAAGTAGTTATCTTTCATGATGACCTCTCACAATACTGGAGCTGTCTTTCAGGATGACCTCTCACAATACTGGAGCTGTCTTTCAGAATGACCTCTCACAATACTGGAGCTGTCTTTCAGGATGACCTCTCACAATACTGGTGCTGTCTTTCAGAATGACCTCTCACAATACTGGAGCTGTCTTTCAGGATGACCTCTCACAATACTGGAGCTGTCTTTCAGAATGACCTCTCACGATACTGGAGCTGTCTTTCAGAATGACCTCTCACAATACTGGAGCTGTCTTTCAGGATGACCTCTCACAATACTGGAGCTGTCTTTCAGGATGACCCCTCATAATACTGGAGCTGTCTTTCAGGATGACCTCTCATAATACTGGAGCTGTCTTTCAGGATGACCTCTCACAATACTGGAGCTGTCTTTCAGAATGACCTCTCACAATACTGGAGCTGTCTTTCAGGATGACCTCTCACAATACTGGAGCTGTCTTTCAGGATGACCTCTCACAATACTGGAGCTGTCTTTCAGGATGACCTCTCACGATACTGGAGCTGTCTTTCAGGATGACCTCTCACAATACTGGAGCTGTCTTTCAGGATGACCTCTCACAATACTGGAGCTGTCTTTCAGGATGACCTCTCACAATACTGGAGCTGTCTTTCAGGATGACCTCTCACAATACTGGAGCTCACTACTACATTGCTTAATGACCCTTCACCTCTACCCTGCTCTGCACTGGAGTGTCAGCCGCTGTTAGCCAGGGTGTTAGCGGGGCAATTAAAACATGTGGTGTCCGAGGTACTGCTGCTAGCATTAGCTTAGCTATGAGTTGTGCTCCCCCTCTTTTAGAGTGAGCATGCTTTTCTCTGTTTCTCCCAGACTTCCACTGTCTCTCTGCCTCTGTCTGTCTAGCCAACAACTAAGGCAATGCAGTAAATAAATAAATATGGTAATTTAGCAGCTGCTTTTATTCAATGGGGCTTACAGAACTATCGACATACCAGTGTATAGCTATCTGTAATATTTTAACTCAACTTGTATGTTTCCATGCCAAGGCCAGCTATTTCCTGTGTGGAGAGAGACTGCAGCATCACATGTGAATCAGGCTTGACCCAAAACATGAAGGAAAGAGCTAGAAGATTAAACCCCTTTTCTCTGCATTCATATCTGAGCTAGTGAAAACACACACACACACACACACACACACACACACACACACACACACACACACACACACACACACACACACATACATACACACACACACACACACACACACACACACACACACACACACACACACACACACACACACACACACACACACACACACACACACACACACACACACACATACACAACCCCAGTTGGTCCTGCCCAGCAACATTCCCCTCAGTCTGCAGTAGTGATGAGTTGAGTCAGTGTGACAGAGCCATGGAAAGAGGATGTCACAAGGGTGCATTCTTGGTGCAGCGTCCCTCAGTGGTTGATGACTGATGCACCACCAGCACCATCTGTCTGTCTCTGTCTGTCTCTTTCTCTATCTATCTATATATCTGTCTGTCTTTCCACAGGTGATTGACACACAGTGGAGGAGATAGGATAGCTAGCTTGTGGCTGAGTTCTAACTTTCTTTGTGTTTCACTTTTGGCCTTGGTTATTTAGCCTTTATAAAGGTTAGGTTAGATAATGTAACTTGATACCGCAAGGTCAGAGGTTAAGAACTATTCATAGCAAGGAAGGACATTCCAGTTTCTTGAAGTCCTTCTGCTTCCAATAGCACAGAGGATGTCGTGGTGTGTTGGCAGGGGAGATTGACATGTGCTTCACAGAGCCTGAGAGATTGCTGTCATCATTGATTCAGACTGCAGAGGAGTCTCTCTTCCCCCACTCTCCCTTTTACTCACACCCTCACTCTTCTTCTTCCTCTCTCCTTCTGTCTTTCTCTCCTCCTCCTCTCTCTGTCTGTTTCTCTCTCTCTTCCTTTATCTCCCTTTCTCTCACTTTCTAACTGGTTGTAAACAAAGTCCCAATAACAACTGTGATTGTCTTACCTTGGGTCGGATAAACCGGATTTGTGGTAGCCATGGTTACTGGGTCATTCAGTTACATGGAGACAAAGTTGGCATTGACTTGTATTGTAGCTCATCACCACAGAGTTGTGCAAGTCTAGAAACAGACAACCAGCAAACCCAAGTATAATGTATTTGGTTGACAAAGATTGAGTATTTATTAATATTTTATTAAAATATAGTTTATAGTAGTTCTATATGGGGTTAATATTTGTTGACTAGATCACATTGATCATTGTTCATAATGGACTACTCAAACCACTCACATTCACTAAACAGTGACCTTGAACTTGGACCACATTAGTACAGGAAATGATTAGTGTTAAGGTACGGTATGTGCTGAAAACACAAACACACACACACTCTGCTAAGTCTGACATATGTAAGACAGCTGTCATATTCCTTTGAGGATGATCTATAGATCTTCACATCCACTTCCTTCCAGCGAGTGGAAAATCCAATAGCCTCTCACTCTGATTTAATACACACTGCTCACTTCAAGGTACAACTATTACCCAGTGGTGGGGTCTCCCAGTGGTTGAAATGGTCTTTGCTTTTTAGACCGTCAATCGATCAAGGATGTAGCAGCCCATATCTTGCATAATGAATGACATGCTTGTTATTAGAAATATTTAGAAGGGGTCATTTCTATGTCAGGGTGGCCATGGTGAAAGTACCTTGATTGAGAATTTTCGTTGGTTCCATTGGGTGTGCTACCGTCTCTTATGACCGAAAAGAACATCAGAACTGGGATTATTCACCACGAGCTGGAAGACGCTTTTTCCTTTACGAGTCCAACGAGAAAGATTTACTGCTCTCCCGGGAACCGGCCCAGATCTCCATCATTTGCGTGAAGAAAAGACGGAGGAAAAGAGGACCGCCCCAACAGATCCACAGATTACGCAATCTCAATCGCATTCCACACTGCCCTTTCCCACCTGGACAAAATAAATGCCTATGTGAGAATGCCGTTAATTGACAACAGCTCAGCGTTCAACACCATAGTGCCCACGAAGCTCATCACTAAGCTAAGGACCCTGGGACTAAACTCCTCCCTCTGCAACTGGAGACTGGACTTCCGGACGGGCCGCCCCCAGGTGGTAAGGGTAGGCAACAACACGTCTGCCATACTGATCCTCAACACTGGGGGCCCTCAGGGGTGTGTACTTAGTTGCCTCCTGTACTCCCTGTTCATCCATGACTGCATGGCCAGGCACGACTCCAACACCATCATTAAGTTTGCTGATGACACAACAATGGTAGGCCTGAAGCCTGTGTGGCTTCCTCTCCAGGGCAGTAAAAGTCCTTTGCAGCTGTCTGCTGGGCTGATGACTTCCATAGACTTTACAGCTGTCTCTAACCTCTGTCTGCTGGGCTGATGACTTCCATAGACTTTACAGCTGTATCTAACCTCTGTCTGCTGGGCTGATGACTTCCAGAGACTTTACAGCTGTCTCTAACCTCTGTCTGCTGGGCTGATGACTTCCAGAGACTTTACAGCTGTCTCTAACCTCTGTCTGCTGGGCTGATGACTTCCAGAGACTTTACAGCTGTCTCTAACCTCTGTCTGCTGGGCTGATGACTTCCAGAGACTTTACAGCTGTCTCTAACCTCTGTCTGCTGGGCTGATGACTTCCAGAGACTTTACAGCTGTCTCTAACCTCTGTCTGCTGGGCTGATGACTTCCAGAGACTTTACAGCTGTCTCTAACCTCTGTCTGCTGGGCTGATGACTTCCAGAGACTTTACAGGTGTCTCTAACCTCTGTTCTGCTGGGCTGATGACTTCCAGAGACGTTACAGCTGTCTCTAACCTCTGTCTGCTGGGCTGATGACTTCCAGAGACTATACAGCTGTCTCTAACCTCTGTCTGCTGGGCTGATGACTTCCAGAGACTTTACAGCTCTCTTTAACCTCTGTCTGCTAGGCTGATGACTTCCAGAGATGTCCTCTTCTCTCAGTTACAGTTATACGTGTGTCCTCACTGCTCTAGATCTGTGAATCATTATCTGCTAAACCACACACTCCCTTTAGTAATGAACCAATGGCTGATGAGAAGATGAACACTTTCTTCCATATGAGACACTGACAAATTGGTCCCGTGTAGCTCAGTTGGTAGAGCATGGTGCTTTTTAGGCCAAAGGCCCGTGGAGTGGATTCCGTCTGGGACCACCCATATGAAAAATGTATACATGCATGACTGTAAATTGGCTTTGGAAGTATATGGCATATATTATATATTATATTATTATTTGACAAAAGACTAATCAGTGTGAGATATTGATCTGACAGATCTGACATGCCGACCCATTGACCAGGGGGTGTTGTGGTCATTCCTCCAGTTAGGCCCAGTGTGTGTCCACAAGTATTCAGGTCCTGGAACCTCATGCTTGGGTACTAATGTGGACCAGATGAGGCCATGGGAGGGCTCGATGGAGGGTCTAGGAGCCCCACAGGAAAGAGTTAGCGGAGACAACATGACAACATGCCCCCTACAAATTACAGCTATTAACCCCCCACGCTAAAGACATACCCCATCCATCTCTGCTGCATGTTAGACTTCTTACATGGGTTTATAACCAGGGCCTTTCAGAGCTTCTTACATGGGTTTATAACCAGGGTCTTTCAGAGCTTCTTACATGGGTTTATAACCAGGGCCTTTCAGAGCTTCTTACATGGGTTTACAACCAGGGTCTTTCCAGAGCTTCTTACATGGGTTTATAACCAGGGTCTTTCAGAGCTTCTTACATGGGTTTATAACCAGGGCCTTTCAGAGCTTCTTACATGGGTTTATAACCAGGGTCTTTCCAGAGCTTCTTACATGGGTTTATAACCAGGGTCTTTCAGAGCTTCTTACATGGGTTTATAACCAGGGCCTTTCAGAGCTTCTTACATGGGTTTATAACCAGGGTCTTTCCAGAGCTTCTTACATGGGTTTATAACCAGGGTCTTCCAGAGCTTCTTACATGGGTTTATAACCAGGGCCTTTCAGAGCTTCTTACATGGGTTTACAACCAGGGTCTTTCCAGAGCTTCTTACATGGGTTACAACCAGGGCCTTTCAGAGCTTCTTACATGGGTTTATAACCAGGGCCTTTCAGAGCTTCTTACATGGGTTTACAACCAGGGTCTTTCCAGAGCTTCTTACATGGGTTACAACCAGGGCCTTTCAGAGCTTCTTACATGGGTTTATAACCAGGGCCTTTCAGAGCTTCTTACATGGGTTTATAACCAGGGCCTTTCAGAGCTTCTTACATGTGTTTATAACCAGGACCTTTCAGAGCTTCTTACATGGGTTTATAACCAGGTTCATCCAGTCTGTTTTCTTTCTTTTCTTACCCAATGAGCAGATAGGAAGGCACAGATCTGAAGGGACATTTGTAGCTTTGAATTGTAGCAATGTCTCGTCATTTTTCTATTTGTTTTGTTTTTCTGGGATCACATTTGATGAGCAGTTGGCTGTAGTTATCTGTTCTGAAGGATCAGGGACTGCTGCATACGCTGACTATCTGTGTGTGTATCACACATAGTTTAACGCCACTACTAATTTGAGTCTCCCTGTACAAGAAGGGATTGAGTGAGTCATTGGTAGTGCATCTGTTCTGGGGGAGTATGAGCTAAACTAACCTGTTCTGGGGTAGTGTCAGCTAAACTAACCTGTTCTGAGGTAGTGTCAGCTAAACTAACCTGTTCTGAGGTAGTGTCAGCTAAACTAACCTGTTCTGGGGTAGTGTCAGCTAAACTAACCTGTTCTGAGGTAGTGTCAGCTAAACTAACCTGTTCTGAGGTAGTGTCAGCTAAACTAACCTGTTCTGAGGTAGTGTCAGATAAACTAACCTGTTCTGAGGTAGTGTCAGCTAAACTAACCTGTTCTGAGGTAGTGTCAGCTAAACTAACCTGTTCTGAGGTAGTGTCAGCTAAACTAACCTGTTCTGAGGTAGTGTCAGCTAAACTAACCTGTTCTGAGGTAGTGTCAGCTAAACTAACCTGTTCTGGGGTAGTGTCAGCTAAACTAACCTATTCTGAGGTAGTGTCAGCTAAACTAACCTGTTCTGAGGTAGTGTCAGCTAAACTAACCTGTTCTGGGGTAGTGTCAGATAAACTAACCTGTTCTGGGGTAATGTCAGCTAAACTAACCTGTCCTGGGGTAGTGTCAGCTAAACTAACCTGTTCTGGGGAGGTGTCAGCTAAACTAACCTGTCCTGGGGTAGTGTCAGCTAAACTAACCTGTCCTGGGGTAGTGTCAGCTAAACTAACCTGTCCTGGTGTAGTGTCAGCTAAACTAACCTGTTCTGAGGTAGTGTCAGCTAAACTAACCTGTCCTGGGGTAGTGTCAGCTAAACTAACCTGTCCTGGGGTAGTGTCAGCTAAACTAACCTGTCCTGGGGTAGTGTCAGCTAAACTAACCTGTTCTGGGGCAGTGTCAGATAAACTAACCTGTCCTGGTGTAGTGTCAGCTAAACTAACCTGTTCTGAGGTAGTGTCAGCTAAACTAACCTGTCCTGGGGTAGTGTCAGCTAAACTAACCTGTCCTGGGGTAGTGTCAGCTAAACTAACCTGTCCTGGGGTAGTGTCAGCTAAACTAACCTGTCCTGGGGTAGTGTCAGCTAAACTATCCTGTCCTGGGGTAGTGTCAGGTCAGGCAGTGTTTCTCTGTGAGAAAGTGATGTTGCTGTTTTTCCATTGGCCTGCATGGCCTCTGAGGCAGTGAGTCATCTGGAATCCTCTTGATGGTCTACAGTAGCCTGTGTTTTAGGGACACTTCAAAGCCCATGGGCTACACCCGGTGGTTGCCGTGAAACGTGCACACGTGGGAGTACATACGGGCACGCACACACACACCACATGCACCATTTCAAACCCACAGACGTGTGCGCATATACACACACACATACGCACTGGCAGGCACACGCCCTAACACATATTATACAAGTTTATGAAACTCCATTAAACCAGTTGAACGCTCTCTACCCCCTCTCTTCCCCCTCTCTTCCCCCTCTTCCCCCTTTCTCCCCCTCTCTTCCCTCTCTCCCCCTCTCTCCCCCTGTTTTCCCCTTTCTGCATCACCCCTCTCCCTCCTCCGTGTCATAAACATGACCCCTCTCTACACTTCCGCTCCCCTTCCAAATCCCTCTGCCTCTGTTCTAAATGGGCCTCTCAGAGGCATATTTCCCATATGAGGAGTTTCCTGTGTGCTGCCTGTATCAGAAGCAGAATGAGGAGTTTCCTGTGTGCTGCCTGTATCGGGAGAATGAGGAGTTTCCTGTGTGCTGCCTGTATCAGGAGAATGAGGAGTTTCCTGTGTGCTGCCTGTATCAGAAGGAGAATGAGGAGTTTCCTGTCTGCTGCCTGTAGAAGGAGAATGAGGGAATAACATGGGAATTATAGAAAAGGTGGGAGAGAGGGAGACAGATACGGTCTATGGACTCCTCATCCAGCAGCTCACTCCCTAGTGTGTGTGTGTGTGTGTGTTAGAAAGAGAGAGTCAGGACTTTCCCATAATTCCATTCATTGGCAGTCTATGGGCCTCTGCCAGTCCTACAGTTGAATAAGTGATGCAGCCCTAATGGCACCCTAGGCCCTATGTAGTGTACCCCATAGACTCTGGTCTAAAGTAGTGTACCCCATAAACTCTGGTCTAAAGTAGTGCACCTCATAGACTCTGGTCTAAAGTAGTGTACACCATAGACTCTGGTCTAAAGTAGTGTACACCATAGACTCTGGTCTAAAGTAGTGCACCTCATAGACTCTGGTCTAAAGTAGTGCACCTCATAGACTCTGGTCTAAAGTAGTGCACCTCATAGACTCTGGTCTAAAGTTGTGCACCTCATAGACTCTGGTCTAAAGTAGTGCACTATATAGGGAATAGGGTTCCATTTGGGATATTGATGGATTGAAATTGGCAACAGTCAGTCTTGTCATTGCAGCTCTAGATTTGTGTTAACAGCTTCACCCCATGTGCTTGGCCAATGAGTGTATTTGCTGTGTGTTCTTGGCTAGGGACAGGACAGAGAATGTATATTCTCAGGGTTCTTATAGGAAAACAGAAAGTGTTTATTAGTGTTTCATGTTGACTGTTAGGGATGCAGCAGTGCAGATACTGTACCTCTTACGGACTTCCAATGGTCAACCATCTGGAAACCATTCTCACTCAAGTAGAGCCAAAATAGAATATATTGTTCTCTACCTACCTATCATTCTCTACCTACCTATCACTCTCTACCTACCTATCACTCTCTACCTACCTATCACTCTCTACCTACCTATCCCTCTCTACCTACCTATCCCTCTCTACCTACCTATCACTCTCTACCTACCTATCCCTCTCTACCTACCTATCCCTCTCTACCTACCTATCCCTCTCTACCTACCTATCACTCTCTACTTACCTATCACTATCTACCTACCTATCACTCTCTACCTACCTATCACTCTCTACCTACCTATCCCTCTCTACCTACCTATCACTCTCTACCTACCTATCATTCTCTACCTACCTATCACTCTCTACCTACCTATCCCTCTCTACCTACCTATCACTCTCTACCTACCTATCCCTCTCTACCTACCGATCCCCCTCTACTTACATATCACTCTCTACCTACCTATGCCCTCTACTTACATATCACTCTCTACCTACCAATCACTCTCTACCTACCTATCACTCTCTACCTACCTATCCCTCTCTACCTACCTATCCCCCTCTACTTACATATCACTCTCTACCTACCTATCCCCTCTACTTACATATCACTCTCTACCTACCAATCACTCTCTACCTACCTATCCCTCTCTACCTACCTACCCTCCTCTACTTACATATCATTATCTACCTACCTAACTAGGGCTAGAATACAGGGCTAGGGTACAGGGCTATGGTTCAAGGCTGCGGCTAGGATACAGGGCTAGGGTTCAAGGCTGTGTCTAGGGTACAGGGCTAGGGTTCAAGGCCGGGGTACAGGGCTGGGGTACAGGGCTAGGGTTCAAGGCTGGGGTACAGGGCCGGGGTACAGGGCTAGGGTACAAGGCTGGGGTACAGGGCTGGGGTACAGGGCTAGCGTTCAAGGCTGGGGTACAGGGCTGGGGTACAGGGCTGGGGTACAATGATGGGGTACAAGGCTGGGGTACAGGGATGGGGTACAGGGCTGGGGTACAGGGCTAGGGTACAAGGCTGGGGTACAGGGCTGGGGTACAGGGCTAGGGTTCAAGGCTGGGGTACAGGGCTGGGGTACAGGGATGGGGTACAGGGCTGGGGTACAGGGCTAGGGTACAAGGCTGGGGTACAGGGCTGGGGTACAGGGATGGGGTACCGGGCTTGGGTACAGGGCTGGGGTACAGGGCTAGGGTGCAAGGCTGGGGTACAGGGCTAGGGTGCAAGGCTGGGGTACAGGGCTGGGGTACAGGGCTAGGGTACAAGGCTGGGGTACAGGGCTAGGGTACAAGGCTGGGGTACAAGGCTGGGGTACAGGGTACAGGGCTGGTGCTGTGGGCTTAGTACAGATCACAACCCCATCTCACCACAGGGTCTACCCTCTGACTGTCTTCATATTATATCCCTGAGATTCAAATCCTTCTGGACAACTTACACTATTTGTTTTGGTATGCTTTGTTGACCTCTGAAAACCAGGATGAGGTCTTAAAATCTAATTAAATATAGAAGGTTCATTTTTAGTCATCATTAATTTGTACACATTTCTGCAAATTTTGATTTAATTTGTATTCATCCAAATGGCATTAGTAGGTAGCCTGTATCCATCCCCAAAGGATCGAACCAAATGGAGGATTGTAGGAGAGACGCTGGTGATGGACAGCCTGACCAAAGCATCGACTGTGGGCTGTATGAGTAGGAAGCAAATCAAGGAATCCCCTTTTACTAGGTGATCCTAATGAGTCAATCCTGAGTCATTAGCTAGCAGGCATCAGTCAGCCTTATTGGGTCTGAGGAGATGCTAATGAGTCAATCCTGAGTCATTAGCTAGCAGGCGTCAGTCAGCCTTATTGGGTCTGAGGAGATGCTAATGAGTCAATCCTGAGTCATTAGCTAGCAGGCGTCAGTCAGCCTTATTGGGTCTGAGGAGATCCTAATGAGTCAATCCTGAGTCATTAGCTAGCAGACGTCAGTCAGCCTTATTGGGTCTGAGGAGATCCTAATGAGTCAATCCTGAGTCATTAGCTAGCAGGCATCAGTCAGCCTTATTGGGTCTGAGGAGATCCTAATGAGTCAATCCTGAGTCATTAGCTAGCAGGCGTCAGTCAGCCTTATTGGGTCTGAGGAGATCCTAATGAGTCAATCCTGAGTCATTAGCTAGCAGGCGTCAGTCAGCCTTATTGGGTCTGAGTCTGTATGACTCTTTGAAGGGCTAGTTCACCCAAACCTATTTCCTTCCTTTCCTTTCCCTGTAAATCAAGGTAGGACAGCAATCCATGCTTAGGCCGTCTAGGCCATCATTGTAAGTAAGAATTTGTTCTTAACTGACTTGCCTATTTAAATAAAGGTTAAATAAAATAAATAAATAAAAAATGCTTTGGTTTAGTTTCTCTGGCACTGTTTGCACAAGTGACTTCGTCGAGCTTTACAGTCAATTTGAGATACTTTTGGGTGATTTGGAATTGACTTGTGGAAAATGCTAATATTTGGGTGAACTATCCCTTTAAGACACCTGACCAATGACCATGGCCTTGACCATGACTAATGAGTTGGCATACAGGGAGATGTCAGTGTCTGTCAATATCCAGACCCGTGTCTGGTAGTGGAGATTTACTGTGGCATCATGTTATGAGGTATCCCTTGCTCAGTTTCCCAGGCTACAGTTTGGGGAGGAATTGTCTAGTGCCTGAGATTACACTCTGAGTGGCACAATAGCAGTATTCACATTTCTTACATGGCAGTAATGGCACTCTAAACCACAGTCATTCAGACACCAGTTTGTTTTCCTACCCTCCAGCCCTCCAGCCCTGCACAGCTAGATTAGATTCTCAAGGGAATCCATAAAGTATCCTCGCTGCTCAGCTGAGCTACAGTTCCACTGCTGGTGCCATGTTGGTCGGTGGAGCCTCTGTGATGCAATGTGGTCCAGGAAGGCTTCCTACAGTAGGATTACCCAGACAGACAGGTGCCAGAGGAACAGCTGCTGTCAGTGGTTATGGAGAGATGGAGGATGGATAGGCTCATCCCTACAGGTGAAGAGGGATTGTTTGACAAAAGGTGTAAACAGGATATAAGTGTTGGAGAAGAACTGTAAACTGAATGGCTTAGACAGCACTCTTTACATCAAACATCTTCCCTACCACTCCTAACCATGTTCAAAACAATGTCAACAGTATAGAATGGAAGGAGGGTTGGTGCTGTATGAATGAGTCATCAGTAGATGTGGTCGAAGGAATAGTCACATGCTCACCAATGTTTTTGGGGTTGTCTTTGCTTTGAGTTGAATCTGTAATACATATCTGGATGATTCATCTAGTTTAATTGAGATGATATGATCTGCTCCTTTAATCCAGATCACAGTGTTGACTTCAATTTGACTGACTCTATCACCCCCTGCACCCTCCAATCCTGCCAATGGGATTACCTTTTAATTTGAGATTAGCCTGGGGCTCAGCAATGGGATTTGAGCCCATAATAAACTCCTGAACACCATAGAAATTCATGTATGTCTCTTTCAGAGATGCTTCTTCTGAGACCCATATGAACCATTTAGCATGTTCTACAATGCCTTCAGCTTAAAACCACTAGCCTAGTCGCTAACTAGCTGCTAACACACTGAGCTAACATTTAGTAATGTAAAGAGGAACAGATGCCACAGTGCTGGTGGGTAAATAAAGTGCGAAGACCTAATATGCAGTGTGGTGGCTGCAGCCGGTCTCTGCCTGTCTGTTGACAATGTGGGAGCAGATTGGCGCTGTGCGGCAGCTGCTTCCCCAGTGGCTGCTGAGGGAGATTAGCTGCTAGCGGCTACGCTAACTCACAAGGAACATGGCTTAGCGTTAGCTTAGCGTTAGCACTTAGCTGCTGCAGCAGGTTCTAATCAAGGCTGTCATGCGTCTGCTCAGAGGCGGTGTTGACAGGACTTTGTCTGCACCTCACTGGGGTTTCATTAACCCTTTCACCCCTTTCACCCCTTTACCCCTTTAACTCACTGAGTTAGTCCATAGGGAGAGGTGGGGGATCATTCCTTTCTGCTGGGCTAGGACTACTGCCATACTGAGGCTACTGCCATATGAGGCTTAGGGCAGCACTCCTATTAGGATGTTTGCTGTAGAAATGTCGTCGAGACCATTGTTAAAGTCGCGTGTTTTCACTCCATCACTATTGTTTTTGGGCATGAAGAGGATGATGACCTGAAGTTCTGAGACAGTGACATGTTTATTAGAGAGTTAGGCTGAGGTTGGTCCTGGTCCACTGTCCTGGTCTGTCCTGGTCCACTGTCCTGGTCCACTATCCTGGTCCACTGTCCTGGTCCACTGTCCCGGTCTGTCCTGGCTGTCCTAGTCTGTCCTGGTCCACTGTCCTGGTCCACTGTCCTGGTCCACTGTCCTGGTCCACTGTCCCGGTCCACTGTCCCGGTCTGTCCTGGCTGTCCTAGTCTGTCCTGGTCTGTCCTGGTCTGTCCTCGTCCACTATTCTGGTCTGTCCTGGCTGTCCTGGTCTGTCCTGGTCTGTCCTGGTCCACTATCCTGGTCCACTGTCCTGGTCCACTATCCTGGTCTGTCCTGGTCCACTAGCCTGGTCTGTCCTGGTCTTGAACAACCACTTACTTTGTCAGGATGGGAGGGAAATAGGAGGACGGGAGAGGAGGCTAACTCTACCGTCCCCCTCTCTCTCTCTCTCTCTCTCTCTCTCTCTCTCTCTCTCTCTCTCTCTCCTCCCTCCTTTTTCCATAGTCCTCCTTCCCTCTCCCTTATCTTGGTCCATGCCACTCGCTTGAGCACCACAACATTGTGATATGAATAGGAGATGAGGGAGCACGCTCTACTTCAAACTCCTTAAGTAATGGATCATGCTACTGTTTCTATGGACACACTCCTTAACAAATGGATCGGTGTTACTGTTTCTATGGACACACTCCTTAAGAAATGGATCGGTGTTACTGTTTCTATGGACACACTCCTTAAGAAATGGATCGTGCTACTGTTTCTATGGACACACTCCTTAACAAATGGATCGGTGTTACTGTTTCTATGGACACACTCCTTAAGAAATGGATCGGTGCTACTGTTTCTATGGACACACTCCTTAAGAAATGGATCAGTGCTACTGTTTCTATGGACACACTCCTTAAGAAATGGATCGGTGCTACTGTTTCTATGGACACACTCCTTAACAAATGGATCGGTGCTACTGTTTCTATGGACACACTCCTTAAGAAATGGATCGGTGCTACTGTTTCTATGGACACACTCCTTAAGAAATGGATCGGTGCTACTGTTTCTATGTACACACTCCTTAAGAAATGGATCGGTGCTACTGTTTCTATGGACACACTACTTAAGAAATGGATCGGTGCTACTGTTTCTATGGACACACTCCTTAAGAAATGGATCGGTGCTACTGTTTCTATGGACACACTCCTTAAGAAATGGATCGGTGCTACTGTTTCTATGGACACACTCCTTAAGAAATGGATCGGTGCTACTGTTTCTATGGACAAACTCCTTAACAAATGGATCGGTGCTACTGTTTCTATGGACACACTCCTTAAGAAATGGATCGGTGCTACTGTTTCTACTTCAAACTCTTTAAGAAATGGATAAGTGCTACGGTTTCTACTTCAAACTCCTTAATAAATTAATAGGTGATATGGTTTCTATGGATAAACTCCTTAAGAAATGGATATCATAGCAACTAGCTGTTGTTCAACTGTAAGCCGCCAACACTGGGTCACAATGTCACATACAGTATCTCTACTGCAGAGATTTCACTGTATCTCATTGTGTGGTATGAGGTTAGTGTAATGGGAATGGGAGGAGGATTTCAGCAGGCTGTATTAGTAGTATTAGCAGTGTGCTACTGCAGATTCTACAGTCCTCTCTTTCTCTGTCCGTGTGGTTCCACAGTCTTCTCTTTCTATCTCTGTCTGTGTGATTCCACAGTCTTCTCTTTCTCTCTCTGTCTGTGTGGTTCCAGAGTCCTCTCTTTCTCTGTCTGTGTGGTTCCACAGTCTTCTCTTTCTCTCTCTGTCTGTGTGATTCCAGAGTCCTCTCTTTCTCTCTCGGTGTGGTTCCACAGTCTTCTCTATCTCTCTCTGTCTGTGTGGTTCCAGAGTCCTCTCTTTCTCTCTCTGTCTGTGTGATTCCAGTCTTCTCTTTCTCTCTCTGTCTGTGTGGTTCGAGTCCTCTCTTTCTCTCTCTGTGTGGTTCCACAGTCTTCTCTTTCTCTCTCTGTCTGTGTGGTTCCAGAGTCCTCTCTTTCTCTCTCTGTCCGTGTGGTTCCAGAGTCTTCTCTTTCTCTCTCTGTCCGTGTGGTTCCAGAGTCTTCTCTTTCTCTCTCTGTCTGTGTGGTTCCAGAGTCTTCTCTTTCTCTCTCTGTGTGGTTCCACAGTCTTCTCTTTCTCTCTCTGTCTGTGTGGTTCCAGAGTCCTCTCTTTCTCTCTCTGTCCGTGTGGTTCCACAGTCTTCTCTTTCTCTCTCTGTCTGTGTGGTTCCAGAGTCCTCTCTTTCTCTCTCTGTCCGTGTGGTTCCAGAGTCTTCTCTTTCTCTCTCTGTCTGTGTGGTTCCAGAGTCCTCTCTTTCTCTCTCTGTCCGTGTGGTTCCAGAGTCTTCTCTTTCTCTCTCTGTCCGTGTGGTTCCAGAGTCTTCTCTTTCTCTCTCTGTCTGTGTGATTCCACAGTCCCCTCTTTCTCTCTCTGTCTGTGGGATTCCACAGTCCTCTCAGTCTCTCTCTGTCTGTGTGATTCCACAGTCCTCTCTGTCTCTTTCTGTCTGTGTGGTTCTTCAGTGTAGTTCTTTGTCTATCTGCCGCTGTCAGCCCTGCCTACAAATTAGCACAGGGACAGAAAAATTATTCAGCATGAGGCATTGGGTAAGCCCTGCACCCCTACTCAATACACACATAACTACACACAATTCTACACACACATACGCATGCACGCTCGCAAGCACGCACGGACACACACACACACACACACACACACACACACACACACACACACACACACACACACACACACACACACACACACACACACACACACACACACACACACACACACATTAGTGCACACTTGTAAGGACACGCACACACACACACACACACACACACACACAGACATTCACACACACACAATCAGGTGCACTTTTATGGACACATACACACACATTTTTGGGCTGAAGAGATGAAACGAACCCCGTGGACTTTAGAAATGCAGCTTCCCTTTTTCCCCTCACCCTCAATCTTTCACTGGCATATCACACACACACACACACACACACACACACACACACACACACACACACACACACACACACACACACACACACACACACACACACACACACACACACACACACACACACACACACACACACACACACACACACACACACAACACATATCACACACACACAATTTCAGCCATGGAGAGACTCCTCCCAACCCAACCCCCTCTTTTCTCCTTTCCTCCTCTCTGATGCAGCATCATACTTTGGCTTGTTCGCGGCTCAGGGTGTGTGTGTGTGTGTGTGTGTGTGTGTGTGTGTGTGTGTGTGTGTGTGTGTGTGTGTGTGTGTGTGTGTGTGTGTGTGTGTGTGAGGGGGAGTGCGAGCCCACACTTCAGAGGCTGTGTTCTGGTGCGTGTGTGAGGGAGTGTGTGTGTTCTCTCCTACCGGTGGATAGTCTCTCTGAGTCGTGTCTCTCACCTACCACTGAATTTCTGACTGACTCTCTCTTTTTTATTTCTCTCTCCCTCACATTCTCTCTCTTTCTCTCTCTCTGCAGGACTCCAAGCCTCCTCCCTTACCCAAATCATTGCAGACAAAATCGCAGAAAGATAGCTGCCCCATCTCGCCAGGTAAGGCGTGTATGTGTCTCTGTGTGTGTCTGTGTGTGTGTCTGTGTAGATTTAGAGATGTAGAGAGTGTATTAGTCACAAGGTTGCTGATGTAAATGCAGGGTACAGTGATAATCTTAAGCTCTGAGCTCCAGTAGGTCAAAGAGTCTGTGTCTGTGTATTCCGCCCGTGACTAGACGCCGACTAGAGTGACGAGACACAAATGCAGGGTGTCAATTTATTGTCTGTGGATACAGGCTAACAGGCTGCCGAAAAACTGCCGGCTCATTGCTATGCTGCTAGCATCTCTCTCGCTTTCTCGTTCTCTCTTTCTCTCTCCCCCTATCCCCCTCCCCCCCCCTCTCTCTCTCTCCCCCTATCCCCCTAACCCCCCCCCCCCTCTCTCTCTCTCTCTCTCTCTCTCTCTATCCTCTCTTTCTCTCCCTCTCTCTCCCCCCTTCCTGTCACTCTCTCTCTCTCTCTCTCTCTCTCTCTCTCTCTCTCTCTCTCTCTCTCTATCCTCTCTTTCTCTCCCTCTCTATCCCCCCTTCCTGTCCCCCCTCTCTCTCCCCCTCTCCCCCTCTCCCACTCCCTCTCTTCTTTCTCCCCTCATTCTCTTATTGCTGGATATGTCAGTTAAGAGGTTAACAATCAGAATCCCTAATAAGCAGAATGTTTTCTGGACCAGACATACAGTATCTCCCTTTTGTTAGCTTCCAAGAACATGATCTATATATTACAGCCAGCAGTGATTGTTTCTGACATAACTGATATGCAGTGAAAGTAGTGGATGTGAGTGTGAGAGCGGCTTCTGCAGCTGTGTGTTAGGAATCCTGTTTTCCTCTCAGAGCGATGTAGTGTAGCGACGCTCAGTGTCTAGACGGCATTGATTATTCAAGCGCTAGGACAGCCCGGCGACTCTCCTCGCGCTGATAGGAGACTCACACAAGTTGATGACATTTTGACAAAACACTGAATTGTGAGTGAAAGAGATGTTATGTTGAGCCGTCTTAGAGTGGGAGGATGCTTCATGCTTGTCGGTGGTTCTGAGGGATTTACACAAACCACACAACACATTTCTTTTTTAAATGTTTACCCCTTTTTTCTCCCCAATTTCGTGGTATCCAATTGTTGTAGTAGCTACTATCTTGTCTCATCGCTACAACTCCCGTATGGGCTCGGGGAGACGAAGGTTGAAACTCATGCCTCCTCCACTACACAACCCAACCAGCCGTACTGCTTCTTAACACAGCGCGCATCCAACCCGGAAGCCAGCCGCACCAATGTGCCACCCGGGAGGCTACACAACACATTTCTCATATTGTCCCCCATCTTTGGCTGTCTACGAAAGCTTGTGACATAACCCACTGTTTACCACTATCACATACACAGCAAAGTGTTGAGCGAATAACCAAAACTATAATTTTTTATTTGGGGGGATTTAAGCCTAATGTGCAAATTGCACAGTTACTCTACAGATAAATCTGATCAAGCCCGAACTGTGCGATGTAGTAGGGAGTTGTAGTTTCCAACAAGCCATGATTCTACATAGTTTAACCCAGAAAACATGGTAATTAACTACATAATCCATTGCACGCCTACTTGTCCGGACTCTGGGCTTGTTGGACATTACAGCCGACAGTGCAGGCAACCACCAACCGACTGATCTACAAATCCCCTTGCATCATAAATAACTATTCATTATTATTTGTAGATCAATCAGTCAGTCATCATTTACCCATGATGCATTACGGTTTTGATCCTCTCGAACACGGCCTGTGTTTTACGCCTGCTACGTGAAAGAGACAGAAGAATGTGCGTTGGAGAAGGAGAGAGCAGTTTCTTCACGAGGTATCTCCTGAAAATACATGATCTGAGTGATTGATAGTTGGTATTCAACAGTCATAAAAGTATGCCTTATTTACTTTGAAGAACCTCTAAAATAGTGATTTTTGTCAGACCGCATAGGCAGCAGTTCTATAGAGAGGAGATGATGACTTGAAATTAAATAATAAATTAATAAAATAAAACTAATGTAACATACACAACAATTGAAATATTTCATTTAAGTAAAGTGAATAGATGTTGGTTAATAAGTGATGCACAGTAATGGTCAGTCACTACCATCATGGGACTTTTATTCATTGTTTATGTGCTGTGTTGTTACAGCATTCAACCCACATAATGTTCAAAACAATGATCAAAACCGAAATCGAACCAACCTCAAAAAGCACTAATCGCTCAGCACTAGTCTGTGTGTGTCTGTGTCTGTGAGTGTGTCTGTGTCTGTGTGTGTCTCTGTGTGTCTATGAGTGTGTCTGTGAGTGTGTCCTTTTGTGACTGCATCCTTCCGATACACACACCCACACTCCCTCCTTCCCCACATTCACCACACACCCTCCCCAGCGGTACATGCAGAGCCACCAGGGTAGGACATCTGTCACATCCACAGTCCCCTCTCTCTCTCTGTCTCTGTCTCTGTCTCTCTCTCTCTCTTTCTCTCTCTCTCTCTCTCTCTCTGGTATGCTCTGAGGCAACCTCTCTTTCCTGGGAACAAACAGACACTGACACGCGAACGCAGTAGAGGGTTGGGGGGACGCAGAGGGGGACGTCTGTGTCCCCCCCGCACCCATTTTGGGACACAAACAAATCCCTGTGTTCCTTTCCCTCCCTCCCTCTCTATCTCACCCATGCTCTGCTAACAGGGCAGTGCCCCTCTGTGTCCCTCTCCCTATGCCAGCAGGGTGTTCTCACCCAGGCGGGGGGCATGGTGCCAACCCCATGCCCTTGGAGGAAGGTCACAGCTTGGCAGCAGAGTGGGCTCTGTGTTGGTGGTTCATTACTAACTAAGAGCTGGGATAGAGGACCATTGTTATGTTCATGTCCCAGTGCTTCTGTGTTTCAAAACATGGACTTATCCAACAGACAACATGAAGCATGTCGCAGAAATGGCCTGTATGGATACCAAACTTTATTTTCCATTCATGGGAATATATTTTGTGATGCCAACGGTCCATTGAAATACAATGAATATGTGTTCTGTGCCATGACTTCCACCAACACAGTGTGTGGTCTAATGATACAGCGTGTTATACGAGTAGGGGATGACATCATGTGGAATACCAGGTGCTATACATTATTTCTGTACTGAATATTTTGTTGCAGACCATATGTCTCACTGTAAATGTTGCTTTTGAAGCAGGACATATTGAGGCTGTTATGGTACTCACACCTGGCCACTCACACCTCGCCACTCACACCTGGCCTCTCCCCCCTGGCCTCTTTTACCTGGCCCTCACACCTGGCCTCTCACACCTGGCCTCTCACACCTGGCCTCTTACACCTGGCCCTCACACCTGGCCACTCACACCTGGCCTCTCACACCTGGCCTCTCACACCTGGCCTCTCTACCTGGCCACTCACACCAGGCCACTCACACCGGGCCTCTTACACCTGGCCTCTCACACCTGACCACTCACACCTGACCACTCACACCTGGCCTCTCAGACCTGGCCACTCTCTGAAGTAGAGCTGCCTCCAGGCCCTGTACAGTGTATGTACCTGCTAGTACAGTGTATGTACCTGCTAGTACAGTGTATGTACCTGCTAGTACAGTGTATGTACCTGCTAGTACAGTGTATGTACCTGCTAGTACAGTGTATGTACCTGCTAGTACAGTGTATGTACCTGCTAGTACAGTGTATGTACCTGCTAGTACAGGGTATGTACCTGCTAGTACAGGGTATGTACCTGCTAGTACAGGGTATGTACCTGCTAGTACAGGGTATGTACCTGCTGGTACAGGGTATGTACCTGCTAGTACAGTGTATGTACCTGCTAGTACAGTGTATGTACCTGCTAGTACAGTGTATGTACCTGCTAGTACAGTGTATGTACCTGCTAGTACAGGGTATGTACCTGCTAGTACAGGGTATGTACCTGCTAGTACAGGGTATGTACCTGCTAGTACAGGGGATGTACCTGCTAGTACAGGGTATGTACCTGCTAGTACAGGGTATGTACCTGCTGGTCTTTTACATACCATAATGGGAAGGCTGGACGTGTGTGTGTGTGTGTGATCACTTGTGGGTGAGTGTTTGTTGTTGTTGTTTGTTGTGTGTGTGCACATCATATGTGTGTGTGTGTGTGCGTGCATGCTTGCCTGTGTGTGTGTGTGTGTCCGTGTGTGGGCAGTGGGTCGCTTGCGTGCTTATACAGTGCATTTACAAGTGGCCTGTGAGCTGCCTGTCAGAACGATTCCGTTTCAATCCATCACCACTCAGATATGTCCCACCAGGCACTCTCCTGACGATAGAGGGAGGATTGGGAGAAAGGGAAGAAGGGGAGGAGAGGATAGAAGGTTGTTGATTTATAAGACAAGGAGTGGGATAAGGAGAAGAGACAGGAGTCTTTGGAGTGTGGGGAGTGTGTGGGGTGTGTGGGGAGTGTGTGGGAGGTGTGTGGGGAGTGTAGGGAGTTTGGGGGGGGTGGTGAGTGTGTGGGGTGGGTGGGTGGGTGTGGGGAGTGGGGTGAGTGTGTAGGGTGTGGGGGAGGTGTGTGTGGGGGGGGGGGGGGAGTGTGTGGGGAGTGGGGGAGGTGTGTGGGGAGTGTAGGGGGGATCTACTGGTGTAGGTCTACTGTAGGGATCTACTGGTGTAGGTCTACTGTAGGGATCTACTGGTGTAGGTCTACTGTAGAGATCTACTGGTGTAGGTCTACTGCAGGGATCTACTGGTGTAGGTCTACTGTAGGGATCTACTGGTGTAGGTCTACTGTAAGGATCTACTGGTGTAGGTCTACTGTAGAGATCTACTGGTGTAGGTCTACTGCAGGGATCTACTGGTGTAGGTTTACTGTAGGGATCTACTGGTGTAGGTCTACTGTAGGGATCTACTGGTGTAGGTCTACTGTAGGGATCTACTGGTGTAGGTCTACTGCAGGGATCTACTGGTGTAGGTCTACTGTAGGGATCTACTGGTGTAGGTCTACTGTAGGGATCTACTGGTGTAGGTCTACTGCAGGGATCTACTGGTGTAGGTCTACTGTAGAGATCTACTGGTGTAGGTCTACTGTAGGGATCTACTGGTGTAGGTCTACTGCAGGGATCTACTGGTGTAGGTCTACTGCAGGGATCTACTGGTGTAGGTCTACTGTAGGGATCTACTGGTGTAGGTCTACTGTAGAGATCTACTGGTGTAGGTCTACTGCAGGGATCTACTGGTGTAGGTCTACTGCAGGGATCTACTGGTGTAGGTCTACTGTAGGGATCTACTGGTGTAGGTCTACTGCAGGGATCTACTGGTGTAGGTCTACTGTAGAGATCTACTGGTGTAGGTCTCCTATAGATGTGTAGCTGTAACTACAGTATGTCCAGCTTGTTGACTTGACCACCTTAAATGTGTTAGCTACAGTGTTGACCATATTGGCCAAATGGCCATGGTAGTAGAACATCAATCAGCTCATGCCCAATGGAGCTTCTATGTAGCTTACAGTACTCTATTTTTGTAGTCCATAATAGACAGACATACAGCTCCACAGTAGTGACAGACGGACAGCTCCATATTATGTAGACAGACAGACGGACGGACGGACGGACGGACGGACAGACAGACAGACAGACAGACACCTCCATAGTAGAGACAGACAGACATCTCCATAGTAGAGACAGACAGACATCTCCATTGTAGGGACAGACAGACGGACAGCTCCATAGTAGAGACAGACGGACAGTCTGTCTCGACTATGGAGCTGTCTGACTGCTCCATAGGAAAGACAGACAGACAGACAGACAGACAGACAGACAGACAGACAGACAGACAGACAGACAGACAGACAGACAGACAGACAGACAGACAGACAGACAGACAGACAGAGAGACAGACAGCTCCATAGTCGAGACAGACTGACAGCTCCATAGTAGAGACATACAGACAGCTCCATAGTAGAGACAGACAGACGGACAGCTCCATAGTAGAGACAGACAGGCAGACAGCTCCATAGTAGAGACATACAGACCGACAGCTCCATAGTAGAGACAAACAGACAGCTCCATAGTAGAGACAGACAGACCGACAGCTCCATAGTAGAGACAGACAGGCAGACAGCTCCATAGTAGAGACATACAGACCGACAGCCCCATAGTAGAGACAGACAGACCGACAGCTCCATAGTAGAGACAGACAGTTGGACAGCTCCATAGTAGAGACAGACAGTTGGACAGCTCCATAGTAGAGACAGACAGACAGCTCCATAGTAGAGACAGACAGACAGCTCCATAGAAGAGACAGACAGACAGCTCCATAGTAGAGACAGACAGGCAGACAGTTCCATAGTAGAGACAGACAGGCAGACAGTTCCATAGTAGAGACAGACAGACGGACAGTTCCATAGTAGAGACAGACAGGCAGACAGCTCCATAGTAGAGACAGACAGGCAGACAGCTCCGTAGTAGGGAGAGACAGACAGCTCCATAGTAGAGACAGACAGACCGACAGTTCCATATTATGTAGACAGACAGATGACGGCTCCATATTATGTAGACAGACAGATGACGGCTCCATATTATGTAGACAGACAGATGACGGCTCCATATTATGTAGACAGACAGATGACAGCTCCATATTATGTAGACAGACAGAAGGACAGCTCCATATTATGTAGACAGACAGAAGGACAGCTCCAACAGAGTTGTCCATGTTCTTGTCCATATTCTGTTATAATCTCCACCCGGCACATCCAGAAGAGGACTGGCCACTCCTCCAAGCCTGGTTCCTCTCTAGGTTTCTTCCTAGGTTCCTGCCTGGGTTTTAGGCTGGGTTTCTGTACAGCACTTTGTGATATTGGCTGGTAAAAAGGGCTTTATAAATACATTTGATTGAATTTGATTGAGTTCAAAGGCAACTTCAAAGGCAACAGTGGATCAATGCAGTTCATTTCTTATGGACAGACATGGACACACCATTATCACCCCCTAATGGACAGACATGGACACATCATTATCACCCCCTAATGGACAGACATGGACACATCATTATCACCCCCTAATGGACAGACATGGACACATCATTATCACCCCCTAATGGACAGACATGGACACATCATTATCACCCCCTAATGGACAGACATGGTCACATCATTATCACCCCCTAATGGACAGACATGGACACATCATTATCACCCCCTAATGGACAGACATGGACACATCATTATCACCCCCTAATGGACAGACATGGACACATCATTATCACCCCCTAATGGACAGACATGGACACATCATTATCACCCCCTAATGGACAGACATGGACACATTATTATCACCCCCTAATGGACAGACATGGACACAACATTATCACCCCCTAATGGACAGACATGGACACACCATTATCACCCCCTAATGGACAGACATGGTCACATCATTATCACCCCCTAATGGACAGACATGGACACATCATTATCACCCCCTAATGGACAGACATTGACACATCATTATCACCCCCTAATGGACAGACATGGACACACCATTATCACCCCCTAATGGACAGACATGGACACATCATTATCACCCCCTAATGGACAGACATGGACACATCATTATCACCCCCTAATGGACAGACATGGACACATCAGTATCACCCTCTAATGGACAGATATGGACACATCATTATCACCCCCTAATGGACAGACATGGACACATCATTATCACCCCCTAATGGACAGACATGGACACATCAGTATCACCCTCTAATGGACAGATATGGACACATCATTATCACCCCCTAATGGACAGACATGGTCACAACATTATCACCCCCTAATGGACAGACATGAACACAACATTATCACCCCCTAATGGACAGACATGGACACATCATTATCACCCCCTAATGGACAGACATGGACACACCATTATCACCCCCTAATGGACAGACATGGACACATCAGTATCACCCCCTAATGGACAGACATGGACACATCATTATCACCCCCTAATGGACAGACATGGACACATCATTATCACCCCCTCTGCAGTGGTATTTCAACCACAATCCCCAGTTGATTTAACTCTGACTGGTGGTTTGATGAATTAAACACCAGGGTGTGTGTGTGTGTGTGTGCCTGCGGGAAGCTGGAGTCTGTCCGTGGGGACAAGGGGTCTGACTGACAGAATTATAGATGAGGGATGTGGGCGAAGGTTAAGTGAAGGACAGAATGCACAGCCTCTCTGAGTACATCTCCTATATAATCATACTGTACCTCCAGGTCTGGAGCAACACAGACTTAGTCTGGACTGGACACTTCAGACAGATCTCACTGAATCATTCTTCTGCAAAGGCTATAACTCCTAAACTAATATGTTTATTGCTGTAAAAGTGTTGGTAGAGCATAGCACATGCAACACCAGGGTTGTCGGTTCAATTCCCATGGGGGAACAGTAGTAAAATGTCTGCACTCACAACCTACTGTAAGTGACTCTGGATAAGAGCGTCTGATAAATGACTCCATGTCAACACTTAAACTAATATGTTTATTGCTGTGTTTTCTCATTCATATAAATGATCAAGCATATCGGTTAGTGCAAATCACTACTCAATGACAACAGATGGAGAGGATGATGATATTGATGATGATGGTGAGGCTATACGAGTTGAAACCAGTCTAGAGCAAAATATGTCTAGCGAGGGAGCATGTCCCTACAACCATCTGTCTGCTTGTGTTTTCTAAACTTAGAGATCTAACACTTAGCAACAGACCAAGACAAGGCTCACTGACAGCTACTGTTGTAACTGACTGACTCTCTCTGTGCCAAAACAATGGCTGCTGTTGCTGTGAGCCTGGAACCTTTCAAGCCATCCCTGAACCAGGCTGACTGTGGTGCATTCAGTGAAGGGGACATTTTCTGTCTGCTCCTGTGATCTCTGATTGTCATGGCTGCTCTGAGCAGATGTCCCCAAATCTCTCTCTCTCCCCCTTTCCATTCACCTTCCCTCACAATCCCTCAAGCTCTCTCTCCCTCCCATCACAGTTCTTTATTCCTTCCCTCCATTCCCCTCCCTGCCTCCCTGCCTCCCTCCCTCCCTCCCCCCCTCCCTCCCTCCCTCCCTCTCTTTTAGGCAAGCTCCACTACTGCCACTGCTGCAGCACTGCTTTCTGTGTGACCTCATCTTACCTTCCCTCTCCCCCCTCTCCTCCTTCAACCCCCCCATCTCTCTCTCTCTCTCTCTCTCTCCCTCTCCTTCCCTCTCTCTTCTCTCCTCCCTCAACACCCTCTCTCCTCCCTCATCCCCCTCTCGCACCTCCCTCACCCCCTCTATCGCTCTCCTCCCTCACCCCCTCTCTCCATCTCCTTCCCCAACGCTCTCTTCCCTCAGCCCCATCTCTCTCTCCTTCCCTCTCTCCTCCATCTCTCTATCTCCCCAACTCTCTCCTCCCCCAACCTTCTCCTCCCTCATCCCCCCCTCTCCTCTCTCCTACCTCACCTCTCTCTCTCCTTCCCCAATCTCTCTTTTGTTCCCTCTCTCTCTTTGTTTCTCCCTCTCTCCTCCCCTTTCTCTTTCTCTCCTCTCTCCTTCCCCCTCGCTCTCCTTCCCCATCCCCCTCTCCTTCCCCATCTCCCTTTACCCCCCTTTCACTTTCTCTCCTACCTCCCTCCCCCTCCCCCTCACTCTCCTTCCCCCTCTCTCGCTCTCCTTCCCCCATCCCTCTTTCCTTCCCCATCTCTCTTTACTCCCCTCTCTCTCCCCCCTCTCTCTCTCTTCCTCTCTCTCTCCTCTCTCTGCAAACTCCTTCCCAAACTCTCTACGCCCCCCCCCCTCCTCTCTCCTCATCCCCTGTGTGAATACGGACAATCTTTAGAAACCTAGAAACTCACTTTGACATGTTGCTGGGGATTTCTGGCAAAAAAACAAGGCTACATCCCCAGGCCTGGTCGGGTTGGTTGTGTCACCCTTCTCCCCTTCCCCTCCATCCCCTTCTCCCCTCTTCCTGTCTTCCCCCTCTCCCCTCTCCCCTGTAGCTGTGATGGTCAGTGTGAATGGTCATGTTGCACTTGGTCCTGCCAGGGGCCCCTGACTGTGCTGGGGTGATGAATGTAGAACCAGCTCCCCGAAGAGACTCCCAGCCTAAGAACCAGACTGTCTGTCTGTCGCTGGGGCCAAACAAACCTATTGTTCTTATCTGTGGTGGACGTGCTCACATGGGCCCCCTCGTCACTGGTGGATAATGTGAGGACTTGTTGTAGTAATTGTGGATTGCCCCTCTGTCCCATTGTACTACCCATAGAAGTCTGCTATAGAGATTGGGATGCTTAATACAGTCCGGGCTAATTACTCCTAGACAGAGTAGATAGGATCACTCACAAACACTCTTAGTCAAACTAGGAGGTTTCTACATGAAAGCCTCCAGCCTTGGCCCACTGCTCCACACTGCAGTTTAAGTAGCATGCTTCAGGGAAAACACTGATCAGCTTAACCCCTCCACCTGTAGTCCTCCATAAGTCTGCCAGCAACATTAATCCAACCATTGTGTTTGAGTAGACTACCCTCTCTTATTCAGTACATACTGTCAGTCTGGTACAGTATCTAGCCACTTAACCACGGACATGATTTAGAGTAGGGGGAATGGTGATCTGGCAACAGGTGTGTGTGTGTGTGTGTGTGTGTGTGTGTGTGTGTGTGTGTGTGTGTGTGTGTGTGTGTGTGTGTGTGTGTGTGTGTGTGTGTGTGTGTGTGTGTGTGTGTATTATGACTGTTCTCTGTTTGTTCTAACATTCTTAATTCTCTCTCTTTCCCTATAGGTGTAACCAGGAGGTTTTCCTCATCTGTCCTCTTATTCCTACCATTGTGTTCAGAAGTCCATCAGCAACTCATCAGGTAAGACCAGAGAGAACAAACACTTGTAAAGAGAGCTTTAGCTGAAATGAAGGTACAGATGTAGGATCTTTATTTGAAAAATAATCCTGCAGCAACAGGAAATGTAAATTATTTTGTGGATAATTTTAATGGACGTTATTTTGTAGGGGTTGATACATTTTCGTTAGGGCAAATCAAATCTGACATTTTAAGGTGGAAATCACAAACTTTAAAAGCCTTTTTAAACCTCGAATATACTACAACGTTGCATTTCCTGCTGTGCAGAAACATTCTCAGCAACAAAAGAGGGATCAAATTAAGACCCTACATCTGTATGTTTATTTGACTAAACACAGAGAACACTGATTGCATATGTAGCCATATATAATGTCTGTCCATACTATAGCCCCATAGTTCACTCCAGTTACCCTGTAAATCTGTCCATGTGCCCTTGAGCAAGGCTCTTAACCCTAATTTACTCCAGGGGTGCTGTACTACTATGGCTGACCCTGTAAAACAACACATTTCACTGTTCCTATCTGGTGTATGTGACAATAAAACATCTATTTCTTTTGTATATCCATGTTTTTTGTTTATATCCCTGCTTATTGTCTCATACGTATCTCTTCAGAGTTAAACACTGATTGATTTATTTTCCTCAGAGGAAAACACATTCAATTATTAAACAACATTTATTTCCCATATGGTTCTGGAACACATAATTATGACTCATCATTACTGGAATCACAGTTCATTCTGTAGAGCAGCAGGAGTGTTTGACCCTTCCCAGAATGCTCTTCCATGAGTCATCAGACCTCAGTAGTAATGGTTAAGTGGCTCTGCTCAGGCGTACCAGTACTGTAGTTACCAGGGTTTAGAAAGGGACAGAGGGTAATCGTGTGTATAATACCATTTAGAATGAGGGTAAAGGGGGTATTGTGGGTAATTGAGTCCTTGATAACATGGATGTGTTAGAGGATGTATAATATATTCCTTATACTAGCAGATCCAGTCATAGTCTGTCCTGTTGCTTCTCAATCTCCATTCCGTTTGACATGTTGAGGATCCATTAAGGTTTTATTGATACGTTGTAGACATTTACTGGCACTTACTCAATGCTGAAATGTTATCAGCAGTGTGTTTCTCATGGCCAGAAGGTTATTGACAGCAATTGTGTGATTTGCCTGTGAGTGTGGACAGTATAAACCTGTTCTCTCACAAGTAATCCTCCAGCCAACAGAAAACATGTTCAAATCCCAGTGTAGGTTATTAGCCTGATAGCCCAACAGCACTATAACTGGTCTGCTCCTGTCCTGACCAATCACAACTGTGAAACAAACCAACCTGACCAATCAAAGTTTAGAAACAGTCCAACCTGACCAATCAGAACTTAGAAACAAATCAACCTGACCAATCAAAGTTTAGAAACAGTCCAAGCTGACCAGAGTTAACAGTCCAACCAGAGAGGCCATGACTGGCTTTATTCCCTTCAACACTGACCAGCAACAAGGTATTATTGAGTTGTTGATGTCACTTAGCCTGACGTCCATTAGTGGGACTGTAATGGCCTCTGGTCATGTCATATATGTCTGTCTGACCCGTGGAGTAGACACCACCTGGTCATACCTGGCCATCTACACACACACACACACACACACACACACACACACACACACACACACACACACACACACACACACACACACACACACACACACACACACACACACACACACACACACACACACACACACACACACACACACACACACAGACACACACACACACACACACACACACACAGACACACACACACACACACACACACACACACACACACACACACACACACACACACACACACACACACACACACACACACACACACAGACACACACAGACACACACACACACAGACACACACACACACACACACAGACACACACACGGACATACACACACACACACTCGGTTGAGGGGGTAATAACTATAAGTAACTATCCTGCAGGCCTAATGACTGTAATGGCTAGTGACTCAGGCTGTCACTTTCTTACTGTTGTTATGCAAGGTCCTACAGTAGACTGCTGCACTAAGGTCTTGGTTGAAAGGCATGTCTGACCTGGCAGACTGGCTGGCTGACTGGCTGGCTGACATGGCTGGCTGACCTGACTGACCTGACTGACTGACTGGCTGACCTGACTGACCTGACTGACTGGCTGGCTGACCTGACTGACCTGACTGACTGGCTGGCTGACATGGCTGGCTGACTGGCTGACTGACTGGCTGTCTGACATGGCTGCCTGACCTGACTGGCTGACTGACTGGCTGTCTGACCTGACTGGCTGACTGGCTGACTGACTGGCTGGCTGACTAACTGACTGGCTGACTGACTGGCTGGCTGACTAACTGACTGGCTGACTGGCTGCAGCTGGAGACAGAGCTCTGCAATGCAGCAACAGCAGGGAACATTATAAATTCTCTACTTTCACCTTGTGCTGACGTCAAACCTGGGCTAAGTTCAGTAGGGACAAAATGTATTGAAACAATGAGGCGGAGCTCTAGAACCCGAACTTATCCAATCAGAACACAGATCACTTTTTGCTATGATGTGTCTTTCTGAATATGACTCTTGTTTAAAGAGTACCCTGCTGTAATACTCTGGTGTAATACCCTGCTGTTATACCCTGCGGTAATACCCTGGTTAATACCCTGGTGTAATACCCTGCTGTAATACCCTGGTTAATACCCTGGTTAATACCCTAGTATAATACCCTGCTGTTATACCTTGCTGTAATACCCTGGTTAATACCCTGGTGTAATACCTTGGCATAATACCCTGATGTTATACCCTGCTGTAATACCCTGGTTAATACCCTGCTGTAATACCCTGCTGTAATACCCTGGTTCAAACCCTGGTTAATACCCTGGTTAATACCCTGGTGTAATACACTACTGTAATACCCTGGTAATACCCTGGTTAATACCCTGCTGTTATACCCTGGTTAATACCCTGGTTAATACCCTGGTTAATACCCTGGTGTAATACCCTGGCATAACCAATTTGACAGAGCTTGAAAAAAATTGAAAATAATAATGAGTAAATGTTGCACAATCCAGGTGTGGAAAGCTCTTAGAGATTTACCCAGAAAGACTCACAGCTGTAATCACTGCCAAAGGGTGTGTGAATACTTATGTAAATTAGATTTTTTTGTATTTCATTTTTAATACATGTGCAAAAATGTCAAAAAAACGTTTCACTTTGTCATAATGGGGTATTGTGGGTATTGGAGATAAATTAGTGTTTAATTCATTTTGAATTCCGACTGTAACACAACAAAATGTGGAATAAGTCAAGAGGTATGAATACTTTCTGAAGGCCCTGTGTATACAGATATGATTGATGATTGTCTGACGTGTACAGTAGCGTCCTGAATGTTTCACCTCACTGAATACCTCCTTGTTGAATGCTGTTCATTCACACTTCACTGTGCTTGTATTCTACTACCATTCTGCCTTGTATTCTACTACCATTCTGCCTTGTATTCTACTACCATTCTGCCTTGTATTCTACTACCATTCTGCCTTGTATTCTACTACCATTCTGCCTTGTATTCTACTACCATTCTGCCTTGTATTCTACTACCATTCTACCTTGTATTCTACTACCATTCTGCCTTGTATTCTACTACCATTCTACCTTGTATTCTACTACCATTCTGCCTTGTATTCTACTACCATTCTGCCTTGTATTCTACTACCATTCTGCCTTGTATTCTACTACCATTCTGCCTTGTATTCTACTACCATTCTGCCTTGTATTCTACTACCATTCTGCCTTGTATTCTACTACCATTCTGCCTTGTATTATACTACCATTCTGCCTTGTATTCTACTACCATTCTACCTTGTATTCTACTACCATTCTGCCTTGTATTCTACTACCATTCTACCTTGTATTCTACTACCATTCTACCATGTATTCTACTACCATTCTGCCTTGTATTCTACTACCATTCTGCCTTGTATTCTACTACCATTCTGCCTTGTATTCTACTACCATTCTGCCTTGTATTCTACTACCATTCTGCCTTGTATTCTACTACCATTCTGCCTTGTATTCTACTACCATTCTGCCTTGTATTCTACTACCATTCTGCCGTGTATTCTACTACCATTCTGCCTTGTATTCTCCCACCATTCTGCCTTGTATTCTACTACCATTCTGCCTTGTATTCTACAACCATTCTGCCTTGTATTCTACTACCATTCTGCCTTGTATTCTATTACCATTCTGCCTTGTATTCTACTACCATTCTGCCTTGTATTCTACCACCATTCTGCCTTGTATTCTACTACCGTTCTGCCTTGTATTCTACTACCATTCTGTCTTGTATTCTACTACCATTCTGCCTTGTATTCTACTACCATTCTGCCTTGTATTCTACTACCATTCTGCCTTGTATTCTACTATCATTCTGCCTTGTATTCTACTACCATTCTGCCTTCTATTCTACTATCATTCTGTCTTGTATTCTACTACCATTCTGCCTTCTATTCTACTATCATTCTGTCTTGTATTCTACTACCATTCTGCCTTGTATTCTACTACCATTCTGCCTTGTATTCTCCCACCATTCTGCCTTGTATTCTACTACAATTCTGCCTTGTATTCTACTACCATTCTGCCTTGTATTCTACTACCATTCTGCCTTGTATTCTACTATCTGTCTCTGCTGAGTCACCATAAATATATGAGATGGTATTATCCTAAACCTTGACAAAGGTGAACATCTGCAACAGGTTGACATTTAATGTCATGAGTCTAGCCCTGGAGGCAGAACTGAGCCCTTTCCACTAGATGGCCAGCCGGAAAGTCTAAATTGTAAAGATTTATGAAAACATAAATGTGCTTTTGGTCTTAATATAAGGTTAGGGTTAGGCATTAGGTTTAATGACTTTATGTCTGTGCCAGATAGTGACCACAAGCAGAGCTGCCTCCAGAACAACATTCATGACAACCTACACATCTGCACACCCTGAATCTATAGCTACCCAGGGTTGATGTAAGGACCTATGTACAGTATGTCCTTGTATGACCACTCCGTCCCCACAAGACGGTGTCCTCACAAACCACAAGGATTACAGGGGCAGGTTGATCTGAGCTACTGTGATTGGCTGGCACTAGCAGGAATTCGGTCTCCTAAATGGCGGCTGACATTCTGATGAACAGAACTCAGGGAGGCATGAAGATTGCCCCAGTAGAGGAGCAGGAAGGGGACAGGGCTTATGAAAGAGGGAGGGAGGGAGACAGGGAGGGAGGGAGACAGGGAGACAGGGAGACAGGGAGGGAGACAGGGAGGGAGACAGGGAGGGAGACAGGGAGGGAGGGAGGGAGGGAGGGAGGGAGGGAGGGAGGGAGGGAGGGAGGGAGGGAGGGAGGGAGGGAGGGAGGGAGGGAGGGAGGGAGGGAGGGAAGGAAGGAAGGAAGGAAGGAAGGAAGGAAGGAGGGAGGGAGGGAGGGAGGGAGGGAGGGAGGGAGGGAGGGAGGGAGGGAGGGAGGGAGGGAGGGAGGGAGGGAGGGAGGGAGGGAGGGAGGGAGGGAGGGAGGGAGGGAGAATTTAATTGAAAGAGAGAGGGAAAGAGAGAGAGAAAGAGAGAGCGAGAGAGAGAGAGAGAGAGAGAGAGAGAGAGAGAGAGAGAGAGAGAGAGAGAGAGAGAGAGAGAGAGAATGGTCATAGAAAGAGGTAGTGGGAGAAGAGGAGGGTGAAAAGAATGAGACAAGGGAGGAAGAGAGGGAGGGCAAGATGGGGGTGAGAGACAGAGAGAGAGAGAGAGAGAGAAGGGTGGGAGAGAGGTAGTGGGAGAAAAGGGGGGGAAATATAGACTATAGAGGGGAGGCAGAGAGAGATGGAGGGAGGGAGGAAGGGAGCTTATGATGCCTACTGACCTGAGTGGAACTCAGAAAGCCCATGAGGCTTCCTGTCCTGCCACGCACAAAAGCAAACCATCTTCATCCAACCATCAATATTTCTCTCTCTCCAATCCCTCACTCTGTGTACTCTATCTGCTGGTATATGATAGCCAGGCCCTGCATGTTCCAACCAGGGAGAACTAGCCCAGTCTGACCAGTCAGTGTTAGAAGTGATAGGACAGGACATTCTCATGTCCCCTGGCCTGCATACTGCCTGCACTGTTTACTAAGGCTTATATGGAGAGAAAAAATGTCACTATAGCAGATATGACAGGAACAGAGATGACAGGAAGAAAAGCCGATTTTCTGGTATTGATCGTCCTTTCTATGTGTGTCTGATATCGTCTCATCTCACAGTACAAAGGGATGAAAAGAGATTTTCCGCCAGCTTCTAATGGAATGTGAGGTATTAGACTGTTAGACAGTTAGGCACTATCCCTCTTTCTCACACTGCTTGTTTGAGTGTTTTTGTGCTGTAATGGGGGGTGAGCATGGACAGGGTGACGGGGAGGGGGGAGTCAGATAATGTTAGCATGACTGGATCACAATGATATGGAAACAGCCTTTCCTTATCAGGTCAATGAGATGCTAATTCCTCATCATCTCCCTAGCGGTGTACTGTAAAGGTAGACTCAGCAAGCCACACTTTCTCCTTAGCAACAGCCAGGCTAGACATTCCTTTGGCTTCGATTCTCTCTCTCTCTCGCTCTCTCTCACTCTGTGTGTGTCGCAGTAGGGCTTTTCTTTCCTCTGTTGATCACACAGAGATCTCATCCTCTCAACCACCTCCTTCCACTCCACTACAGCAGACATTGGCCTAGTTCACTGTGAACTCCTTTCTACACTGCCAGGACCGCAGAGAGCGAGAGAGAGAGAGAGAGAGGGGGGGGGGGAAGGGAAGGTGAGAGAGAGGGGAAGGAGGTTAGAGAGAGAGAGAGAGGGGGGGAGGGGTGAGAGATTGAAAGAGAGTTAGAGAGAGGGGAAGGGAGGGTGAGAGAGAGAGGAGTTTGAGTTTTTAAAACCTTTATTTTATACTCAAGTATTTAAAACAAATCTCTCTTCTGGACACCTTTATTATACTCCAACCACATTGTTAACAATAATAGTGACATATGAGATAACAACCAATGCCATCTCCTCATCCTCTCTTCCACCATTTCAACCTCCCCATTACATTGTTTTCCATTGTCCCCTCATCCCCTATCTACATTCCAAGATACTTAAAACCTCCCTTACACCATTCCAGCCCCCCTGCAAACCCATGATCCCTCATGACCATTTCCCCCAATTTATCTTTGCAGAGGATATTCCCTAAACCGATCAACCACGAGACTCAAACTATCGACTTCCGCTTGATTTTTCACTAAAATAACTACATCATAAGCATAGGCAGAGAGACGAATAGGAGGAATACCCCCTGAAAAGTACTGTACACTCCTTCAATGCGACTTCTAATGCTATTTAGTAGTGGCTCTATAGCGATGACATATAACATTCCCGACAATGAACACCCATGTCTAGTTCCTCTACACACTTTAAAAGGAGCACTCATGCCACCGTTAACTTTCAATACACTTTCAATGTCACCATATATCACCCTGATCATGGCAATAAAACCAGAGCTGAAACCAAAAGCCTCAAAGGTGTGCCATAAGTATTGATGTTCAACTCAGTCAAATTTCCTTCACCTGATCAATTGAAATTAGACCAGCATTCAACCCAATAGCCCTAGAGACGTCCAAAAAGTCCTGAATCAGGGAAATGTTGTCCCCTATCTGCCTGCCGGGAACACAGAAGGACTGGTCCGTGTGTATGATTTGCCACATCACCTCCCTCAGCCTGTTGGACAAAGCCTTGGACAGGATCTTATAATCAGTGTACATTAAGGCCACCGGCCTCCAGTTCTTCACCTCCCTAGGGTCACCCTTTTTTGGCAGTAGGGAGGACAGCCCATCTGCAGCTTATCGGTAGTAACCCTCCGGTCAAACTAAAGCCCATCAATGCCCAGTGCCCTTCCATTTTCCAAAGCAGTGTATAGCTTCTGCAAAGACAATGGTTGATCTAGCTCAACCTGAGCTTCTGCAAAGACAATGGTTGATCTAGCTCAACCTGAGCTTCTGCAAAGACAATGGTTGCTCTAGCTCAACCTGAGCTTCTGCAAAGACAATGGTTGATCTAGCTCAACCTGAGCTTCTGCAAAGACAATGGTTGATCTAGCTCAACCTGAGCTTCTGCAGCCACCTGTGGGAGCCCATCAAGAAACTGTTGTGTCACTGTTATGTCCTCTTTGTACTCCCAGTTGTAGAGCTCAGCATAGAACTCTACTGCCCTCTTTCTAACTTCACTATGGCTAGTGAGCTCCTGTCCAACAGCTGATTTGAGGCAATTAATAATTCTGCTTTGTCCATTATCTTCCTCTAAACCAAAGTAAAATTTGGATGAGGCATCCATTTCAGAGATTCCCTGAAACGTACTTCTCAGTTTCACCAATGCCCCCTGTGCTCTGATACCCAGCAGGTCTGCCAATGTGGCTTTTTTCCTCTTGAGGGCCTGAGTATGGCCTCGATCTCCTGTGAGCTCAACTAACATCAGGATTTCCACTATTTCAGACTATAAAGCGTTCATTAAACAAGGCAGTTAACCCACTGTTCCTAGACCAGTTAACCCACTGTTCCTAGACCAGTTAACCCACTGTTCCTAGGCCAGTTAACCCACTGTTCCTAGACCAGTTAACCCACTGTTCCTAGGCCAGTTAACCCACTGTTCCTAGACCAGTTAACCCACTGTTCCTAGGCCAGTTAACCCACTGTTCCTAGACCAGTTAACCCACTGTTCCTAGGCCAGTTTACCCACTGTTCCTAGGCCAGTTAACCCACTGTTCCTAGGCCAGTTAACCCACTGTTCCTAGGCCAGTTAACCCACTGTTCCTAGACCAGTTAACCCACTGTTCCTAGACCAGTTAACCCACTGTTCCTAGACCAGTTAACCCACTGTTCCTAGACCAGTTAACCCACTGTTCCTAGACCAGTTAACCCACTGTTCCTAGGCCAGTTAACCCACTGTTCCTAGACCAGTTAACCCACTGTTCCTAGGCCAGTTAACCCACTGTTCCTAGACCAGTTAACCCACTGTTCCTAGACCAGTTAACCCACTGTTCCTAGGCCAGTTAACCCACTGTTCCTAGGCCAGTTAACCCACTGTTCCTAGACCAGTTAACCCACTGTTCCTAGACCAGTTAACCCACTGTTCCTAGACCAGTTAACCCACTGTTCCTAGACCAGTTAACCCACTGTTCCTAGACCAGTTAACCCACTGTTCCTAAACCGTCATTGAAAATAAGAATTTGTTCTTAACTGACTTGCCTAGTTAAATAAAGGTAAAATATATATATTTTTTAAATTTGATCTGATGATATCTCTGGTGACATTCATCGTGTATTTATTACAGAATTGTTGAATCTGGATTTTCCCTATATCCTACCACTGTTGAAGGGATTGGCCTTTTGAGACCTCTACCTCTCCCAGAAAAAACTACAACATTTCCTGAAGTGAGCATCACTCAGGAAAGTTATATTAAAATGCCAGTATGCACTTTTGGGTTTTACAGTGTTAATGTACACCTCCTATGTTATTAAATGATGTTATCAAAATGGATCAAAAATCCCACTGGGGTTTATCACACTTGATTTACAGACCTGAGATTGATGCTCAAAACAATAAAACCTATCAACCCTGGTCAGAGAGATGGTGTTCTCTCTCACTTGGGCCCATGTGTACTGTCTCGTGCCTCCATGTTGGCTCCGCCAAATATCACAGTTCATGTGTTACAATAAGGCGCTTTAAAAAGGTCCTTGATGCTAAATGAGGTTCTTTGTGGTTTCTGTCTAAATCGCTGACTGTGCAGTTAAAATCCCCAGCAATAAATAAATAATCCTTATTGTTACATTTCTCAATGGTATTTGATGTCTCTGCCACTAGTGGGGTATATACATGTATATACACACAGTGATGTTTTCATACCTAACTTTTAATAACCTTCCCTCAACTCTCTCTTCATCCTCATATGACAAAGGCAAAACCCTTTTGAGAACAGGATAGCCACACCCCTACTCTTTGAGCTTTTATGACTATACGTCTCTCGCCCCATTTACGTCTAAAGAAGAAATCTTAAAACTGCTCATGGCTGAAAAACAAATACAGAGAACGAGACAGAAAACACATGTCTTTCCAACGTTAAGGCTGTGACTGAACTCTTTCATTTCCTTTAGAATTTAAATCACTTGTCACTCTGGTAACAGAGTCTAGCGATTTCAGGGCTTGTCAAACCTCAACTGATTTATCAATCTCTACCTTCCTCTTAGAATTACAACCTTCATCACCCCTTAAATTCTTCCTCTTAATCATCGGTACTTTAAACACAGCTGCTTCATTTTCCATTGTTTCAATCTCCTCTTGAACTCCACTTTCATTTTCCAGCACCGACTCAGCGACCCCGGTCGCAGTCTCACGTTCATCCCTTCACGGTGGTGCATTACCTGCACCCCCGCTAGAGCTGCTACCGGGCTCTGCGTGCTGGTTCTCAGGACAACACAACAACACAATCAAATCCGTTAATCTTAAAACTAAACGCTAAATTCAGTTGGTCAGTATCCTTCTTTAAAATCATGTGCACTTGTCTACCTATGAGACACGACATGTTTCAACAAAGGAGATTTGCATCCAGAAATAACACTTTTTATTGTAGATACAAGTTGACCATGACAAGATAACTCTCCCTCCAACACTTCATCTCTAACGAATGGTGACACATTAGAAAGTAGAACTTTCTTTGCCCGATTCCTAAGAGGAAATACCGACGTCTGTGTCTCCCGCAATCCCTGACTGAGGGTTGACTACATCTTGTCTGTTCCCTGACTGAGGGTTGACTACATCTTGTCTGTTCTCTGACTGAGGGTTGACTACATATTGTCTGTTCTCTGACTGAGGGTTGACTACATCTGGTCTGTTCTCTGACTGAGGGTTGACTACGTCTTGTCTGTTCCCTGACTGAGGGTTGACTACATCTTGTCTGTTCCCTGACTGAGGGTTGACTACGTCTTGTCTGTTCCCTGACTGAGGGTTGACTACATCTTGTCTGTTCCCTGACTGAGGGTTGACTACGTCTTGTCTGTTCCCTGACTGAGGGTTGACTACATCTTGTCTGTTCCCATGACTGAGGGTTGACTACGTCTTGTCTGTTCCCTGACTGAGGGTTGACTACATCTTGTCTGTTCCCTGACTGAGGGTTGACTACATCTTGTCTGTTCCCTGACTGAGGGTTGACTACATCTTGTCTGTTCCCTGACTGAGGGTTGACTACGTCTTGTCTGTTCCCTGACTGAGGTTTGACTACATCTTGTCTGTTCCCTGACTGAGGGTTGACTACGTCTTGTCTGTTCCCTGACTGAGGTTTGACTACATCTTGTCTGTTCCCTGACTGAGGGTTGACTACATCTTGTCTGTTCCCTGACTGAGGGTTGACTACATCTTGTCTGTTCTCTGACTGAGGGTTGACTACATCTTGTCTGTTCTCTGACTGAGGGTTGACTACATCTTGTCTGTTCTCTGACTGAGGGTTGACTACGTCTTGTCTGTTCCCTGACTGAGGGTTGACTACATCTTGTCTGTTCTCTGACTGAGGGTTGACTACGTCTTGTATGTTCCCTGACTGAGGGTTGACTACATATTGTCTGTTCCCTGACTGAGGGTTGACTACATCTTGTCTGTTCCCTGACTGAGGGTTGACTACATATTGTCTGTTCCCTGACTGAGGGTTGACTACATCTTGTCTGTTCCCTGACTGAGGGTTGACTACATATTGTCTGTTCCCTGACTGAGGGTTGACTACATCTTGTCTGTTCCCTGACTGAGGTTTGACTACATCTTGTCTGTTCTCTGACTGAGGGTTGACTACATCTTGTCTGTTCCTTGACTGAGGGTTGACTACATCTTGTCTGTTCTCTGATTGAGGGTTGACTACATCTTGTCTGTTCCCTGACTGAGGGTTGACTACATCTGGTCTGTTCTCTGACTGAGGGTTGACTACATCTTGCATGTTCCCTGACTGAGGGTTGACTACATCTTGTCTGTTCCCTGACTGAGGGTTGACTACATCTTGTCTGTTCCCTGACTGAGGGTTGACTACATATTGTCTGTTCCCTGACTAAGGGTTGACTACATCTTGTCTGTTCCCTGACTGAGGGTTGACTACATATTGTCTGTTCCCTGACTGAGGGTTGACTACATCTTGTCTGTTCCCTGACTGAGGTTTGACTACATCTTGTCTGTTCTCTGACTGAGGGTTGACTACATCTTGTCTGTTCCCTGACTGAGGGTTGACTACATCTTGTCTGTTCCCTGACTGAGGGCTGACTACATCTTGTCTGTTCTCTGACTGAGGGTTGACTACATCTTGTCTGTTCTCTGACTGAGGGTTGACTACATCTTGTCTGTTCTCTGACTGAGGGTTGACTACATCTTGTCTGTTCCCTGACTGAGGTTTGACTACATCTTGTCTGTTCTCTGACTGAGGGTTGACTACATCTTGTCTGTTCCCTGACTGAGGGTTGACTACATCTGATGATGTGGGGAATCACAGATAATGAGAGCTGTGGTCTCCCTGCCATGTGCAGATGGGCGAGGTGTGCGTGTCGTGCACGTGCGTTCGTGTGTGTGTGTGTGTGTGTGTATGTACTTAGAAGCCTGTCTGGGCCATCTGTAGGATCCCAGCTGACTTGTAGGGCCTGTTACCATGGTAACCGTCTCCTTAGGGTGTCTGTGTGTGTGTGTGTGTTGACTCTTCTCATTTTGGTCTCTCCACTGGATCGTAATATGCATGATTCTTACTGCTAAGGCGAGAGGGCACGAGACAAATCAAATCTGTTTCTCTTTAAACTCCCAATTGAATTGTAAAAGCTGCAGAGCCCAGTTAATGTGTTTGTTATTTACAATACTGAGTGACTGAAATAAAGCCTTGTCTGCCTTCCCATTCCTCTACCCTTCTCCAGAAGTATGCATTCCTTCACTCCCCCTTATGCATTTAAAGGCATTGGATTGGTGCAAACATGGTTTGAGGTAGTTTTACCCATTTACCTCACAACAGTCCATTCCTTTTAGATCCTCGAGGGGAAGTATACAAGAGCAGACATGAGGAGGAGGGCAGAGAATCAGACTGTAGCCCTTGTTCTTGTTGTTGATTTGAGCATGTTAGGGTTGAGAGTGAGACAGGTGGTCCATGTTCCACACAGCCTTATGAGG